>NW_028159959.1:0-21991 GCF_964263955.1 Coregonus lavaretus
TAAGTGCATATTATCTTTAACTCTCCGTTGTTGGAAAAGGACCCGTAAGTAAGCATTTCACTGTTAGTTTATGAAGCATGTGACAAACAACAATGTTGTAGTTAACTAACTGTTCACTTAACATGAAGTGTCCTATTCGTGCTATGCTACAGGATAAACCAAAGAATGCACCCTGGTATTAGTGTGTCGTATATACTGTAAGTTAATCAAGTGTATACTGTAGTGATGGGAATGAGGTGCTTTATGTGGTCAATTGCTGTGAGATGTCGTAAACGTTGCCCTCCCACATCAGAGGAGGCTGGTGGGCAGAGATATAGAAGGACAGGCTCATCGTAACGGCTGGGATGGAATAGATGCTAAGGTATCAATCACACGTTTCCATGGTCTACATGTTTCATTGGTCTACATGTTTCCATGGTCTACATGTTTTCCATGGTCTACATGGTTTCCATGGTCTACATGGTTTCATGATTTCCATGGCTTCCATGGGTACATGTTTCCATGGTCTACATGGTTTCCATGGTCTCCATGGTTTCATGGTTTCCATGGCTTCCATGGTCTACATGTTTCCATGGTCTACATGGTTTCCATGATCTACATGTTTCCATGGTCTACATGGTTTCCATGGTCTACATGTTTCCATGGTCTACATGGTTTCATGGTTTCCATGGCTTCCATGGTCTACATGTTTCCATGGTCTACATGTTTCCATGGACTACATGGTTTCCATGGTCTACATGGTTTCATGGTTTCCATGGCTTCCATGGTCTACATGTTTCCATGGTCTACATGTTTCCATGGTTTCCATGGTCTACATGTTTCCATGGTCTACATGTTTCAATGGTCTACATGGTTTCCATGATCTACATGTTTCCATGGTCTACATGGTTTCCATGGTCTACATGTTTCCATGGTCTACATGGTTTCCATGGTCTACATGGTTCCATGGTCTACATGGTTTCCATGGTCTACATGTTTCCATGGTCTACATATTTCCATGGTCTACATGGTTTCCATGGTCTACATGTTTCCATGGTCTACATGGTTTCCATGGTCTACATGTTTCCATGGTCTACATATTTCCATGGTCTACATGGTTTCCATGGTCTCCATGGTCTCCATGCATTTGATATCGTTCCATTTATTCCAGTACAGCCATTACAATGAGCCTGTCCTCTGATTTCTCCACCCACCACTGTCCTACACAGCTGAATGGACGTGTCTTAGCTCCACTGCTGTCCTGAAATCTGATAAAAGTATAGGAACTTAATGGAACTTACTATTGCAATACTACAGACATTCACTAGACACACTCACTAAACTCCCCAAAATAACACACACACAATCATCGCCTCCTCCCTCCCCACCCACCCAGCCATTAACATTACATTGACATTTTAGTCATTTAGCAGACGCTCTTATCCAGAGCGACTTACAGTTAGTTTATTAATCTTAAGATACCCTAGCCAGATGTGTGTAGAGCCCTCCTGAATTGACAAACACAAGCACGCACACACACACGCGCGTAAACAATACCCATCCACCCCTTTATCCCCAACACACTACCCCACCATCCATCATTGAATTAGCGTGGCCTAGTCTGGGTTTCCAGCCCTCCACAGCCCAGCAGGGTGTGGCTAGGCAGGCAGAGCCACAGGCAGCGGCATGGTATACAGTACCGAGGTTTTGCCATGACGTCTGGTTTCCCTCAAACCCTTATTAACTCATAAAAGTGCACTTGCAGTGCTATTCCTGTAGGTTCACTGGGCTGGCTAAGTATATGGTGCGTCCCTGTCTGATAATGTTAATTATACTCTGTTGCAGGAACCAAAAAACTCTGATCGGAGCATGATTCACTGCTCTAAACTTTGAACTACACTCTTAGAAAAAAGGTGCTATCTAGAACGTAAAAGGGTTTTTTGTATGTCTCCATAGGAGAACCCTTTTGTAGAACCCTTTTTGGTTACAGGTAGAACCCTTTGGGGTTCCATGTAGGACCCTTTCCACAGAAGGTTCTACGTGGAACCAAAAATGGTTCTCCTATGGGGACAGACGAATAACTGTTTTTCTAAGAGTGTAGCTTGATTGAGCTTGCCTAGTACAATGGGAGCAGTGGGAGCAATGGAATAGTCCTGAAAGTGCAATCCACAGTCACCCATCTGGAACTCCAAACAGACTCGATCAAACGCTCAAAGCATTTAAAAGAAAACAAGTACTACTTCAACCCAGGTCTGCTGAGGTCAAAGTGTCTTGTTTGCTTGTGTGCATACAAACATGCATAGTTGTTGTGAAAGGGCTAGCTAAGCACACTTTCCTCATGGCGCTTTCAAGGAAAGGAGGATACAAGGAAGATTTACTGTCCTAGATGGTTTGGCTGAAGTTCAGCTCTGGCAGAGCAATGGGAGGGTCTCTCTAAGGAAGAAACAGTATAACAAATAAAGTTGCCCACACTAAATTACTCCCAGGATGCGTCCCAAATGGCACTGTGTTCCCTATATAGTGAGCCCAATTGAAGCGCTGGTCAAAAGTAGTGCACTATAAAGGGGATAGGATGCATAACCAGTGCTTTATCCTCTAAGGAGGAGCCTACAGGAGGAGCAGTAGTGCAATGGGAGGGTCTCTCTTTTCTATTAATTATATTTATATGGTCTCTTCCCCACAGCTTCCTCAGGCATCCCAGGCCGCTGGCTGCAGCCAGCCTGACAAGAAGCAGACAGAGCGTGCGCATCATACTGTAGCCTATTGGTCTGGAAGAGATCCACACTCCTGTAGTCACACACACACACACACACACACACAGAGACACACATGCGCACACACACACACAAATTCCCATTCACTTCCTTCCGCTCCCTTCATCCTCCCCGCAACCAGACCGTTGTGGTCCACACACACACACGCATGCATGCACGCATGCACGCAGGCACACACACACCTATGTCAGGGTTCCCCAACTGGTGGCCCACAGGTGATTTGATTTGGCCCCCCAAGTTTTCTGAGCAAGAAATGTACGTTTTTTATTGTTGGACATTAAAGACTGTAAAAACTCAGCCACACAGGACCCCCACTTGATATTGATTAGTGCATATATACAGTATGTATATATATATTTTTAAATCTCATGTATCAAGTTAATATTTGAAAATGGAAGTCCTGATAATTAATGTATCATATCTGATGATCCAATATCAAATTACAGTACATCACAGTTATGTTTGAGTTAAGTGCAGTCTAGACCTACATGTGCAGTACTTTATTCCATGGGTATTTATATTTTTTCAGGCCCTATTAAGTACAGTTGGCATCACTAGTTAATTGCTTAGCCTTGCCTGCTGTTCTCTCTCTCTCTCTCTCTCTCTCTCTCTCTCTCTCTCTCTCTCTCTCTCTCTCTCTCTCTCTCTCTCTCTCTCTCTCTCTCTCTCTCTCTCTCTCTCCCTCTCCCTCTCCCTCTCCCTCTCCCCCTCTCCCTCCCTCCCTCCCTCCCTCCCTCCCTTCCTGACCTTGTTATTGGTCTGGAGGGATCAATGGGACAGCTACAGTAGCAACAGATGGTCTGCTCTAGTTCCACTAACACATATAGACCTAATATAGGTCAAAGATTACACTTAACATTGAATTCCAATAGTCATCGCTGACTACGCCAATTATTGACGTAAAACTGTTAAACAATGTATACAACAAAGGGATTACTTCTGCAGTGTTTGTTTATGACATTATAGATGTATGTGATAGCCTGTTGCCTGAATTTCAAATAAATTCTGCTTTGCAGAAATTGGGAAATAGACAAAAAATGATAAAACCAAGACAATTCTCCTTTTACAGACTCTAGCTACAAATTGAACAGATATCCATGGACTAGGCTAGGGTTAGGAGTTTTTCTTTACCACATGACTTGACTAGAATGACACTGACCTGGCAAAAGAGTGAATACCAGAAAAACTACTTTACTGAGTTTGATTGAATTGGAGCCATTTAGTCTAATGTCGTGTCAAAAGAATGTTTATTCTATTTGTTCCCGTTTGGGGAGGTGAAGGGGAGGGTGGCTACTCAATCCAGGGTTTGTGTTTATTATTTTACCTCAACTTTCTTAGTATGTGAAATAAAATATTATTAATCCAGAAATAATACTATATTTTGACATGGTTTGGCATGACTCCGTTTGTTTTGGCCTGGCTCAGTTTGGTTTGGCCTGGCCCAGCCTGTCTTACCGTTCTCCGGTGTAGCCTGGACTGCACAGACACTGTCCGCTGGAGGAGACACACATTCCCCCGTTGTGACACTGACACTCCTGGGAACAGTTCCTGCCGAAGCGTCCCTCCGGACACGGCTGGCCACACACTGTACCCTAAACACACACAGAACACTGAATGTGTCAGCACAATATCAATATCCCAGAGTAAATACAATACGTAGGCCATCATATCAATATCCCATAACACATATCAATACATATGATGCAAAAAGAGGATATGTACAATGTGGAGGCTGCTGAGGGGAGGACGGCTCATAAGAATGGCTGGAACGGAGCAAATGGAATGGCATCAAACACCTGGAAACCATGTGTTTGATGTATTTGATACCATTCCACTGATTCCGCTCCAGCCATTATTATGAGCCCCCCACCCCTAATTAAGGTGCCACCAACCACCTGTGGTGTACATGGTGTCATAGCTATTGACTCCTCGCAGTACCATTATATTATGACGTAATATTACTGTAAATGTCAATATGATAACACACAGTAATGCACGTGACAATCAAACAGCCTTGATTGTGCACAATTCTTCGCCGTTTCTTGGAAAATACTGTATCAATGTTCACTATATGTACAGTACATCAACAGAGCGTTGTTTTATGTATTGATACATCGTGTGTGTGTGTGTGTGTGTGTTACCATCCATCCAGCAGGGCAGGAGCACTCTCCAGTAACGTGGTGACACACTCCTCCATTCTGGCAGGGGCATCTCTCCTCACACTGCTGCCCATGCTTCCCTGGTGGGCACAGGTCCTCACAACTATAGGACAAGAGGAGAAAACATGAAATCAATCCTTACAGACTTAAACAAATGACCGGGTCAGAAACAAAGGGACTGATTAATTCATCTGTGAGAAATTAAAATAAAAACTTCTGAAATTATGTCTTTCACAAGAACATCTCTTTCAAACCCTTTTTTGTCTTGAAGCACCATAGCCACCCTTGTCAGAAACTAGCAGTTTTGTGTACATACAGTGTAGTGTGCGTGTGTGTTCTTTTATGTTTCCGAGTGCGTGCATGTGTGCGTGTCTCTGATGACTCACAAAGCACCGGTGTATCCGGGTGAACACTTGCACTCCCCGGTCACGTGGTGGCACGCGGCTCCATTTTGGCACAGGCACTTCTGTTGGCACCCGTTGCCATAGGTGCCCGCCTCGCAGACCTCCTCGCACCGCCAGCCCCGGTACCCCGGCTGGCAGATACAGGCGCCCGTGATGGGGTTACACAGCGCACTGTTCTGACACTGGCAGCGGTTACTACAGTGGGGACCCCAGTGGTTGCTGTCACACGCTGAGAGAGAAATAAGAGAGATAATGTAAGGTTTAAACTAGGAGATACAACAAGGGCTGATTTTAGCGTTGTATTCAGTGAGTGAGTATGTTAGTTTGTCAGTATGTCTTTCAGATAAATGCTTAAAACGTCCCGTAAATATAGGATTTTTAAATCTCCAAAAGCTCCTAATGTCCAGGTCATTGAGGGATTCATATACACTGCTAAAAAAAATAAAGGGAACACTAAAATAGCACATCCTAGATCTGAATGAATGAAATAATCTTATTAAATACTTTTTTCTTTACATAGTTGAATGTGCTGACAACAAAATCACACAAAAATTATCAATGGAAATCAAATTTATCAACCCATGGAGGTCTGGATTTGGAGTCACCCTCAAAATTAAAGTGGAAAACCACACTACAGGCTGATCCAACTTTGATGTAATGTCCTTAAAACAAGTCAAAATGAGGCTCAGTAGTGTGTGTGGCCTCCACGTGCCTGTATGACCTCCCTACAACGCCTGGGCATGCTCCTGATGAGGTGGCGGATGGTCTCCTGAGGGATCTCCTCCCAGACCTGGACTAAAGCATCCGCCTACTCCTGGACAGTCTGTGGTGCAACGTGGCGTTGGTGGATGGAGCGAGACATGATGTCCCAGATGTGCTCAATTGGATTCAGGTCTGGGGAACGGGCGGGCCAGTCCATAGCATCAATGCCTTCCTCTTGCAGGAACTGCTGACACACTCCAGCCACATGAGGTCTAGCATTGTCTTGCATTAGGAGGAACCCAGGGCCAACCGCACCAGCATATGGTCTCACAAGGGGTCTGAGGATCTCATCTCGGTACCTAATGGCAGTCAGGCTACCTCTGGCGAGCACATGGAGGGCTGTGCGGCCCCCCAAAGAAATGCCACCCCACACCATTACTGACCCACTGCCAAACCGGTCATGCTGGAGGATGTTGCAGGCAGCAGAACGTTCTCCACGGCGTCTCCAGACTCTGTCACGTCTGTCACATGTGCTCAGTGTGAACCTGCTTTCATCTGTGAAGAGCACAGGGCGCCAGTGGCGAATTTGCCAATCTTGGTGTACTCTGGCAAATGCCAAACGTCATGCACGGTGTTGGGCTGTAAGCACAACCCCCACCTGTGGACGTCGGGCCCTCATACCACCCTCATGGAGTCTGTTTCTGACCGTTTGAGCAGACACATGCACATTTGTGGCCTGCTGGAGGTCATTTTGCAGGGCTCTGGCAGTGCTCCACCTGCTCCTCCTTGCACAAAGGCGGAGCTAGCAGTCCTGCTGCTGGGTTGTTGCCCTCCTACGGCCTCCTCCACGTCTCCTGATGTACTGGCCTGTCTCCTGGTAGCGCCTCCATGCTCTGGACACTACGCTGACAGACACAGCAAACCTTCTTGCCACAGCTCGCATTGATGTGCCATCCTGGATGAGCTGCACCCCCTGAGCCACTTGTGTGGGTTGTAGACTCCGTCTCATGCTACCACTAGAGTGAAAGCACCGCCAGCATTCAAAAGTGACCAAAACATCAGCCAGGAAGCATAGGAACTGAGAAGTGGTCTGTGGTCACCACCTGCAAAACCAGTCCTTTATTGGGGGTGTCTTGCTAATTGCCTATAATTTCCACCTGTTGTCTATTCCATTTGCACAACAGCATGTGAAATTTATTGTCAATCAGTGTTGCTTCCTAAGTGGACAGTTTGATTTCACAGAAATGTGATTGACTTGGAGTTACATTGTGTTGTTTAAGTGTTCCCTTTATTTTTTTGAGCAGTGTACATCGAAAACGAGTTGAAAATGAGTTGACTGCTAAGAGACAACATAAAACAAAGCCAGAAACCACCAGCCATCCACAACCTGTTCCTCAAGCTGATTGCATCAGTTCTTGTTTTGATTTATTACCTCACGTTGAGGTCAATCATCTCTCCTTGCCAGTTGTGCGTTACTGTGATTTATTTTAGGCACACACCTGTTTTCAGTTTTTGAGAGGCAGCTGTGTTGGAGGAGCAATCCATAACAATCCCCTCAGCTGAAGCTATTGTAAACATCTGGGCCAAATTAAAACCTGCGCTTCATTGAGGTCTCTACGTTAAGTAAGTGATCACTTGACCAAAACAAACATACTGTCCCCAAATGAGTGTTGAGGTTGATTACTTTAGGGCGCGTTTCACTATTAACCCAGCAAGTTAACCAGCTGTGGGGAGGGGGAGGGGGACGACTCCCTATCAGCCGACCACACTCAAGACCGCTCCTATTAAAAGCTGAGTAGCTGAGTGGTGTCATCTGTAGCGTGTACACGGCCCTCCTTTCATCCATTTCAACAGGGTCCTGTTCATTAGGGAGCACCATAGCGAAATGTTTTTGCAACAGAAAATGAAAATAAATGTTTCTCATTGGACAAGTCCAGGTAATGCCTCCCTGTTTCAGTCTGTTTTCTTCTGTTTGGTGCCAAATGAACATGACCCAGCTTTCTCATACCTCTCAACCGTAGGTTCTCTGCTGAACTGGAGGAAACCCACAGTGCCTCCGTAACCACATGTATATTCTAGTTGTCTTTCATCTTCTGTGAAACACATTTATATGATTCTACGTTTACGGCGGTACTTCTCTCATGGTTGGGTTAGGGTTATGGTACTGCCCTCATGGTTGGGTTAAGGTTAGGGGACTGCCCTCATGGTTGGGTTAGGGTTATGGTACTGCCCTCATGGTTGGGTTAGGGTTATGGTACTGCCCTCATGTTTGGGTTAGGGTACTGCCCTCATGGTTGGGTTAAGGTTAGGGGACTGCCCTCATGGTTGGGTTAAGATTAGGGGACTGCCCTCATGGTTGGGTTAGGGTTATGGTACTGCCCTCATGTTTGGGTTAGGGTACTGCCCTCATGGTTGGGTTAAGGTTAGGGGACTGCCCTCATGGTTGGGTTAAGATTAGGGGACTGCCCTCATGGTTGGGTTAAGGTTAGGGTTCTGCCCTCATGGTTGGGTTAAGGTTAGAGTACTGCCCTCATGGTTGGGTTAGGGTACTGCCCTCATGTTGGGTTAAGGTTAGGGGACTGCCCCATGGTTGGGTTAAGGTTAGGGGACTGCCCTCATGGTTGGGTTAGGGTACTGCCCTCATGGTTGGGTTAAGGTTAGGGGACTGCCCTCATGGCTGGGTTAGGGTACTGCCCTCATGGTTGGGTTAAGGTTAGGGTACTGCCCTCATGGTTACCCTAAGGCGTCTGGCAATGACTAGGGGGAAATATGAGAGAGCAAAGGTTTACTTTCACTGGCAAACCCTTCATTAGAAATGTACTGTATATACTCAGAGCTTAGTCTCAGAGAAAGAGGCATCCCTTTAGCAATGTGGACTGACAGAGTGAGAGTTGAGAGAAGGACAATCTTAAAGACAGGCAGCAGTACTAGTAAACCAGAACAAAGACAAATTAACAGCAAGCGTTCAGTAAATCAGTAGTAATCAAGCGGTCAGTAAATCAACAGTAATCAAGCAGTCAGTAAATCAACAGTAATCAAGCAGTCAGTAAATCAGTAGTAATCAAGCGGTCAGTAAATCAACAGTAATCAAGCAGTCAGTAAATCAGTAGTAATCAAGCGGTCAGTAAATCAGTAGTAATCAAGTGGTCAGTAAATCAGTAGTAATCAAGCGGTCAGTAATCAGTAGTAATCAAGCAGTCCGTAAATCATTAGCAATCAAGCGGTCAGTAAATCAACAGTAATCAAGCAGTCAGTAAATCAACAGTAATCAAGCAGTCAGTAAATCAGTAGTAATCAAGCGGTCAGTAAATCAGTTGTAATCAAGCGGTCAGTAAATCAGTAGTAATCAAGCGGTCAGTAAATCAGTAGTAATCAAGCGGTCAGTAAATCAGTAGTAATCAAGCGGTCAGTAAATCAGTAGTAATCAAGCGGTCAGTAATCAGTAGTAATCAAGCGGTCAGTAATCAGTAGTAATCTTTCATTAAGGTCCTCGACTCCTTGACCTTAGAGGATCACTGGCTCTCGTACATTAAGTCTAGTTTTACATACATTCCAATACGCTGTATGTTATTCCATCCAAAGCAATGTTCTTGTTTTCTTACTAAAATATGCAGTAAAGTAGACAGCCAGAGAGTTGTCATTAAAATCTTTGGCACCTATGTGTAAGCCAGTTATGTAATAAAAACAAAACACCTGTGATATTACAGTGCAAAAACGATGTAAAAACTCTGTGTACAGCGGCGCGTCTAGATCCAGGTGCTGGTGCTGGTAGAAACTACTATCTGTCCAACTAGAAATCCAACTAGGTATCCAACTAGGCATCCAACTAGGCATCCAACTAGGTATCCAACTAGGTATCCAACTAGGTATCCAACTAGGTATCCAACTAGGTATCCAACTAGGTATCCAACTAGGTATCCAACTAAGTATCCAACTAGGTATCCAACTAGGTATCCAACTAAGTATCCAACTAGGCATCCAACTAGGTATCCAACTAGGTATCCAACTAGGTATCCAACTAAGTATCCAACTAGGTATCCAACTAGGTATCCAACTAAGTATCCAACTAGGTATCCAACTAGGTATCCAACTAAGCATCCAACTAAGTATCCAATGAAGTATCCAACTAGGTATCCAACTAAGTATCCAACTAGGTATCCAACTAAGTATCCAACTAGGCATCCAACTAGGTATCCAACTAGGCATCCAACTAGGCATCCAACTAGGTATCCAACTAAGTATCCAACTAGGCATCCAACTAGGTATCCAACTAGGCATCCAACTAGGCATCCAACTAGGTATCCAACTAAGTATCCAACTAAGCATCCAACTAAGCATCCAACTAAGCATTCAACTAGGCATCCAACTAGGTATCCAACTAGGCATCCAACTAAGTATCCAACTAGGTATCCAACTAGGTATCCAACTAAGTATCCAACTAGGTATCCAACTAAGCATCCAACTAAGCATCCAACTAAGCATTCAACTAGGCATCCAACTAAGTATCCAACTAAGCATCCAACTAAGCATTCAACTAGGCATCCAACTAGGTATCCAACTAGGCATCCAACTAGGTATCCAACTAGGTATCCAACTAAGCATCCAACTAAGCATCCAACTAAGCATTCAACTAGGCATCCAACTAAGTATCCAACTAGGCATCCAACTAAGTATCCAACTAGGTATCCAACTAGGTATCCAACTAAGTATCCAACTAGGTATCCAACTAAGCATCCAACTAAGCATCCAACTAAGCATTCAACTAGGCATCCAACTAAGCATCCAACTAAGCATCCAACTAAGCATTCAACTAGGCATCCAACTAAGTATCCAACTAGGCATCCAACTAAGTATCCAACTAGGCATCCAACTAAGTATCCAACTAGGCATCCAACTAAGTATCCAACTAGGTATCCAACTAAGTATCCAACTAAGCATCCAACTAAGTATCCAACTAGGTATCCAACTAAGTATCCAACTAAGTATCCAACTAGGTATCCAACTAAGTATCCAACTAAGCATCCAACTAAGCATCCAACTAAGCATTCAACTAGGCATCCAACTAGGTATCCAATGAAGTATCCAACTAGGTATCCAACTAAGTATCCAACTAGGTATCCAACTAAGTATCCAACTAGGCATCCAACTAGGTATCCAACTAAGTATCCAACTAGGTATCAAACTAAGTATCCAACTAGGTATCCAACTAGGTATCCAACTAAGTATCCAACTAGGCATCCAACTAAGTATCCAACTAGGTATCCAACTAGGTATCCAACTAGGCATCCAACTAGGTATCCAACTAAGTATCCAACTAGGTATCCAACTAGGTATCCAACTAGATATCCAACTAAGTATCCAACTAAGCATCCAACTAAGCATCCAACTAAGCATTCAACTAGGCATCCAACTAGGTATCCAATGAAGTATCCAACTAGGTATTCAACTAAGTATCCAACTAGGTATCCAACTAGGTATCCAACTAGGTATCCAACTAAGTATCCAACTAGGCATCCAACTAGGTATCCAACTAAGTATCCAACTAGGTATCCAACTAGGTATCCAACTAAGTATCCAACTAGGTATCAAACTAAGTATCCAACTAGGTATCCAACTAGGTATCCAACTAAGTATCCAACTAGGTATCCAACTAAGTATCCAACTAGGTATCCAACTAAGTATCCAACTAGGCATCCAACTAAGTATCCAACTAGGTATCCAACTAAGTATCCAACTAGGCATCCAACTAAGTATCCAACTAGGTATCCAACTAAGTATCCAACTAGGTATCCAACTAGGTATCCAACTAGGCATCCAACTAGGTATCCAACTATGTATCCAACTAAGTATCCAACTAGGTATCCAACTAGGTATCCAACTAAGTATCCAACTAAGCATCCAACTAGGTATCCAACTAGGTATCCAATGAAGTATCCAACTAGGTATCCAACTAGGTATCCAATGAAGTATCCAATTAGGTATCCAACTAGGTATCCAATGAAGTATCCAACTAGGTATCCAACTAAGTATCCAACTAGGTATCCAACTAAGTATCCAACTAGGCATCCAACTAAGTATCCAACTAGGTATCCAACTAAGTATCCAACTAAGTATCCAACTAGGCATCCAACTAAGTATCCAACTAAGCATCCAACTAGGTATCCAACTAGGCATCCAACTAAGTATCCAACTAGGTATCCAACTATGTATCCAACTAAGTATCCAACTAGGTATCCAACTAGGTATCCAACTAAGTATCCAACTAAGCATCCAACTAAGTATCCAACTAAGCATCCAACTAAGCATCCAACTAAGTATCCAACTAGGTATCCAATGAAGTATCCAACTAGGTATCCAACTAAGTATCCAACTAGGTATCCAACTAGGTATCCAACTAGGTATCCAACTAAGTATCCAACTAGGTATCCAACTAGGCATCCAACTAGGTATCCAACTAGGTATCCAACTAGGCATCCAACTAGGTATCCAATGAAGTATCCAACTAGGTATCCAACTAAGTATCTAACTAGGTATCCAACTAGGTATCCAACTAGGTATCCAACTAGGTATCCAACTAAGTATCCAACTAGGTATCCAACTAGGTATCCAACTAAGTATCCAACTAGGTATCCAACTAAGTATCCAACTAGGTATCCAACTAAGTATCCAACTAAGTATCCAACTAGGTATCCAACTAAGTATTCAACTAAGTATCCAAAACAAAAGTAAAGAACAGCACACTAATGAAAACAGACGACTGACCTTCTATCATTCTATATGATTTATTTCATTGTAAGGTGCATAAACGAACAACACATGTACAGGTTATTGCCAAAATAATGGAAACACTCAAATAAATTAAAGATACAAAGTATATTGAAAGCAGGTGCTTCCACACAGGTGTGGTTCCTGAGTTAATTAAGCAATTAATTAACATTCCATCATGCTTAGGGTCAAGTATAAAAATGCTGGGCAGACCATTATTTTGGCTACCATGGCTATGCCCCCATAGGATGACAATGCCTCCATCCGCAGGGCACGAGTGGTCACTGAATGGTTTGATGAGCATGAAAACGATGTAAACCATATGCCATGTCTCAGTCACCAGAGCTCAACCCAATTGAACACTGGAGATTCTGGAGCGGCGCCTGAGACAGCACTTTCCACCACCATCAACAAAACATCAAATGATGGAATTTCTCGTGATAGAATGATGTCGCATCCCTCCAATAGAGTTCCAGACACTTGTAGACTCTCTGCCAAGGTGCATTGAAGCTGTTCTGGCTCGTGGTGGCCCAACGCCCTATTAAGACACTATGTTGGTGTTTCCTTTATTTTGGCAGTTGCCTGTAGCTTCATCAGGTTAATTTCGACACGTGTTTTGGATATCTCCCACTGGGCACACACTGGTTGAATCAACGTTGTTTCCATGTCATTTCAATGAAATGACGTGGAACTAATGTGGAATAGACGTTGAATTCACGTCTGTGCCCAGTGGGCTGTAACAATAAGCTTACTTAGCAGCTATAAAGAATCAGAAATAATCAACTACATCAAAATGTATATAAGGCCATCGTCATTGTAGTCGTTACAGTACAAGTCCCACTCCCAGATTGAACCAAAAAGAACCCTGCTGCTTCTTGACGTCTTTACCCACGATGTCAGAAACTAGAGTATGGTTGAAGTGTGTCTGCCAACCAGGCACATAAACAGTGGAGACCTTCCCTTTCCCATGTGTAGTGTGGTATTAGATGGAGGCCGACCTCACCGGCCACATGAGTTATGGCTGCCCTGATTAAAGCATGAAGAGGTCTGATGAGAGGACACGAGTGTAAGCCTCACGCCTTAAAACGGGCCGTAAAATGTACTGTGTTTGGGTGAGTGACGACGTCGTTGATTGGGTGTGTGTGGAGGTTGAAGGGTGTGTGTGGAGGTTGAAGGGTGTGTGTGTGTGTGTGTGTGTGTGTGTGTGTGTGTGTGATGGTGTCATCAATGGGTGTGTTGTGCTCACACGCCTCCCCCCTTTTCATCAGGAAAGTCCCCATAGTCATAGTACGACCATAGAATTAGAATGCATTCATTATAGTATGACCCAGAAATGTGTATGAGTCGGCGAAACCTATTCAATCAGCTCTTCTTCACAGTTATTTTCGCCCGCCCTATACTTCCTCCACAGCTTGGGTTACGTTACACAGTTACACAGTTACACAAGTTACTGACCCTTTAAAACCAACCAGCTGTTTATCTCAAGCTATTTCCAGAGGAGTAAAAAACACTTGCTCCTCGTGAATCAAGATCTCTTAACATCGGATTTTTCACAAATACCTTTTCTCCACTTTATAGGAAGTATGCACTTTCAAAGTCAAACAAGCCTGCGACAGCTATCGGACCTAAAATGCGTCACCGACTGAAATTCAGCTTATGTGTCTATAATATCATTGTAGGAGTTCTGGGTCTTCTGTAGATGATCCTTTACCACCTGTAATTGCCGGAGATGATGGAAAATGTCCTATCCAGAGTTCCAGACACACATCTGGCCAAACATTGAGTGGTCTGACAGTAATAGTAATTCATACACCATAATGAGTCAACTGGAGACCAGTCATATCGCTCAACAGTGACTATAAGGTTAGCTTGATACCGGACATGATTGAAAACTGCTCAAGGTTGAAGTTACAATTCAATTCAGATCTAGAATCCTGCTCTATCCTACCCTTTACCCAAAAAAGGAAAAAATACACACTGCCCTGAAATCACTGGGATAGTTCACCCAAATTGCAAAATTACTTACTTTACCAAGCCACTGCCACCAACCACTAACTTTTAAGCATTTTATAACCAAAACCAATGGAAGTCAATGTATCATATATTACTATGGTTTAAATTTCACGCCCATTTCATGCAACCTCATCCTTCACTGTGGAGAGACAGGAAGAGTATCGTTTGACACTGAGCCAAGCAGAGCCAAACAGCATGACCCTTATGTGGCGATGGACATGCCCCAACCAAGAACTATGCTGTACCTCAACCACGGTTTCTCTCTGACACAGCTAAAACCAGGAAACCAGGAGTCTGTTTGGCTCAACCGCTTAACGGTTCCTGCATTAGCCTCTTTCCTTTCTGGCCTGCTGGTGAAAAGTGTACTGCTTAGCTGCAGGCTAAGGTGCTGTGTTTTACACAGTATCACACAGTGTGGGCAGTGGGTGCGGAGAGAGAGAGGGATGGAAGGAGAGAAAGAGAGAGAGAGAGACAGAGAGAGGGAGGGAGAGATATTAAGAAAGAAAAGAGAGTGAGAGCAAGGGAGAGAGAAACAGAGAGAAAAACAGCAAGGGAAAAAGAGCAAAAGAATGAAAGACCAAAAGAGAAAGAGAAAGCCCATTGTGTCCACAAACCTCCTCTCGCATTTACTGTGGGACTCTGGTACCTTTGTGCAACCTGAGCTAGATAGAAAGGGTTAGGGTTCAACCTGAGCTAGATTGAAAGGGTTAGGGTTCAACCTGAGCTAGATAGAAAGGGTTAAGGTTCAACCTGAGCTAGATAAAAAGGGTTAGGGTTCAACCTGATCTAGATAGAAAGGGTTAGGGTTCAACCTGATCTAGATAGAACGGGTTCAACCTGAGCTAGATAGAAAGGGTTATGGTTCAACCTGATCTAGATAGAAAGGGTTAGGGTTCAACCTGAGCAAGATAGAAAGGGTTAGGGTTCAACTTGATCTAGATAGAAAGGGTTAGGGTTAAACCTGAGCTAGATAGAAAGGGTTAGGGGGTTCAACCTGATCTAGATAGAAAGGGTTAGGGTTCAACCCGAGCTAGATAAAAAGGGTTAGGGGGTTCAACCTGAGCTAGATAGAAAGGATTAGGGGGTTCAACCTGATCTAGATAGAAATGGTTAAGGTTCAACCTGAGCTAGATAAAAAAAGGGTTAGGGGGTTCAACCTGATCTAGATAGAAAGGTTTAGGGGGTTCAACCTGAGCTAGATAGAAAGGGTTAGGGGGTTCAATCTGAGCTAGATAGAAAGGGTTAGGGGGTTCAACCTGATCTAGATAGAAAGGGTTCAACCTCAGCTAGATAGAAAGGGTTAGGGTTCAACCTGATCTAGATAGAAAGGGTTAGGGTTCAACCTGAGCAAGATAGAAAGGGTTAGGGTTCAACCTGATCTAGATAGAAAGGGTTAGGTGGTTCAACCTGAGCTAGATAGAAAGGGTTAGGGGGTTCAACCTCATCTAGATAGAAAGGGTTAGGGTTCAACCTGAGCTAGATAGAAAGGGTTAGGGTTCAACCTGATCTAGATAGAAAGGGTTAGGGGGTTCAACCTGATCTAGATATAAAGGGTTAGGGTTCAACCTGATCTAGATATAAAGGTTTAGGGGGTTAAACTTGAGCTAGATAGAAAGGGTTAGGGTTAAACCTGATCTAGATAGAAAGGGTTAGGGTTCAACCTGAGCTAGATAGAAAGGGTTAGGGTTCAACCTGAGCTAGATAGAAAGGGTTAGGGTTCAACCTGATCTAGATAGAAAGGGTTAGGGGGTTCAACCTGAGCTAGATAGAAAGGGTTAGAGTTCAACCTGATCTAGATAGAAATGGTTAGGGGGTTCAACCTGAGCTAGATAGAAAGGGTTAGGGGGTTCAACCTCATCTAGATAGAAAGGGTTCAACCTGACCTAGATAGAAAGAGTTAGGGTTCAACCTGACCTAGATAGAAAGGGCCCACTAGAAGACCTGGAGGGCTCCTCATTGTCGTGCCTTGGGACAAACTGTTCCCTTGTGTTCAAGACACATCACATCTGACCCACAGACGAGAGACACACTAAGCATTGGGGGGGGGGGGGGGGGGGGGGGTGTTGGTCATGAGGTTGTTTGTACCAGAGATTGGGTCAAGATGTCCTGTTATTGACATATATTATTTTCATTACAGGATTACAACAGTTAATTGCTTAGAAAACACAAGCAATCAGTGATTGGCAATACATACAGACCATCTGCAATGCACAAAATCTAGGCCAGGGTTATTTCCATTCAATGGATGTAACTCCTAATGCAGGAACTCCTATAATCAACCTCTTTACTTTACTCATCTTTACTATTCTTTATTAGTCACTATATTTATCCTATGGAAATCAGTCTAAATGATCCTGTTAAAAACAAACTCAAGTTTACAACCCAATCTAAAAATAATCCAGAGAGCTTCTAAGAGACAGAGAGCACTCCTCTTGAAAAAGTGTCAGTTACAGAGAAAAAAAAAACATTGGCCAGTAATTTGACCTGCCAGTTGATGAGAGTTGGCCCAGACCCTGCCCCAGACCAAGACTGAGGGAAGAAGGGACAGAAGAAGGGAGGGAGAGAAAGAGAGAGAGTAGGAATGAGAGTGATAGTGAGTGATGAATGGAAAAATGGAGAGAAAGAGGGAGATAGAAAGCCAGAGAAAAAGAGAGAGAGGGATGGAGGGAGTGTTTTTCCATGCCTCTAAGATCGCCCACTCTACCATGCAGAGCCCTGCACAGTGCGTCAGCCCACAAGGCTCATGGGAACAGTCATTTACTTCACAGGGATACAGAGGAATCCCAGCTAAGAGACGACATCTGTACGATTCCTCAACATTTCCATAGTACTGTGCGTGTTAAAGAGGATATATTGTGTTTTCTCTCTCCTTCCCCCTTTCGCTCTCCTTCCCCCTTTCGCTCTCCTTCCCCCTCTCTCTCTCCTTCTCCCTTTCTCTCTCCTTCCCCCTCTCTATCTCCTTCCCCCTCTCTCTCTCCTTCCCCCTTTCTCTCTCCTTCTCCCTTTCTCTCTCCTTCTCCCTTTCTCTCTCCTCCCCCTCTCTCTCTCCTTCCCCCTCTCTCTCTCCTTCCACCTTTCTCTCTCCTTCCCCCTTCTCTCTCCTTCCCCCTCTCTCTCTCCTTCCCCCTTTCTCTCTCCTTCCCCCTCTCTCTCTCCTTCTCCCTTTCTCTCTCCTTCTCCCTTTCTCTCTCCTTCCCCCTCTCTCGCTCCTTCCCCCTCTCTCTCTCCTTCCCCCTTTCTCTCTCCTTCCCCCTTCTCTCTCCTTCCCCCTCTCTCTCCTTCCCCCTTTCTCTCTCCTTCCCCCTTTATCTCTCCTTCCCCCTCTCTCTCTCCTTCCCCCTCTCTCTCTCCTTCCCCCTTTCTCTCTTTTTTTCCCTGTTTCTCTCTCCTTCCCTCTCTCTTTCCCCTACCGTCTCTCTCTCTTAAACACTCACCCTCTCTCTCCCTCTGACCCCTCTCTCACTCTGTGTGTGTGTGTGTTTGTGTATGTGTGTGTGTGTTTGTTTCCAAGGATTCGACCATGACAATTAACTTCCGTGGGATACTCCAGTGAGATACTCAAGCTGGACAGCTCAGAAATGGCATTGGCAAGGCATTTGAAGTTATTTGTCTCCCTCGGCTTGGGTACAGTCTGGGTACATGGCTGGATACATGGCCTAGGGCTGGTACTATGTTTATCTCATTATATACACTGTGTACAAAACTTTAGGAACACCTGCTCTTTCCATGACATAGACTGACCAGGACTGACCAGGTGAATCCAGGTGAAGGCTATGATCCCTTACTGATGTCACTTGTTAAATCCACTTCAATCAGTGTAGATGAAGGTGAGGAGACAGGTTAAAGAAGGATTTTAAGCTTTGAGATTGAAGTGGATTGTGTATATGTGCCATTCAGAGGGTGAATGGGCAAGACAAAATATTTAAGTGCCCTTGAACAGGATATGGTAGTAGGTGCCAGGCGCAAAATTAGGAAGGTGTTCCTAATGTTTTGTACACTCACTGTATATCATATGTGAACTGTTGGAGTTGTATGGTAAACACACCTCCTACTAGGATGCTCCAACGTTACAGTCTCCGCCAACACTGCTACAGTAGCCATTAAACATCCCACTGGGCACAGACGTCATTTCAACGTCTAGTTTTGATTTACATTTGGTTGAGGTGTCAACTAACGTGAATTCAACGTGAAATTAACAAAACAAAAAAATCTCCATGTAATTGAATTTAGGTTAAAAGTGGTGTGAAAAGAAGACCAAATTCCCTTACATTGATTACTTTTTGCAAATCGAATTAGTTTTCCACGTTGATTCAACGTCATCACATAGACTTTTTTTGTTGAAATGACATGGAAACAACGTTGATTCAACCAGTTTTTTCCCACTGGGATACCACTGTGAAACTTCTTTCCTTCAAATTTAGTATCCAAACTCTAAGCCACTCAAGCCAAGTTCAATACAGAAAATATAGAAATGTATAAACTGGGTAGTTCAAGCCCTGAATGCTGATTGGCTGACAACCATGGTATATCAGACCGTATACCACAGTTATGCCAAAACATGTATTTTTACATTGGTAACCAGTTTATAACAGCAATAAGGCACCTCGGGGGTTTGTGGTATCTGGCCAATATACCACAGCTAAGGGCTGTATCCAGGCACTTCTCTTTGCATCGTGCATAAGAACAGTCCTTAGCCGTGGTATATTGGCCATATACCACACCCCCTCAGGCCTTAATGCTTAAATATATTCATTCATTGCTATAAAGTAATAACTTAAAACCACACCTGTTAAGTCAAGCATAAATCAAGTATGAAAGTATAAGAGGAGACCGACAGCTATTGTACATTCCCTATTGTAGGCTTACCATTTCCCAAATGAAGTACGGTTCAATGTAAAGGGAGCCACAGTAGGCTACGGTGCATCCCAAATGGCACCCTATTCCCTATACAGAGCACTACTTTTGACCAGGGCCCATAGGGCTCTGGTCAAAAGTAGTGAACTAGGAAATAGGGTGCCATTTGGGACACAACCTCCATCTCCATGTAAAAGCCAACCCACATAAACCTAACACCTGACACTTTGTTTCCAGATTAATGGCTTCAGCTGTGTGTGTCTGATTGTTCGTCACTGTGTAATAGCCCAGACGGCCCTAGATGATCCTAATGTAGCATATAATCCACACCAGCCAACCAGGCTCCTCCGAGCTAACTAACTAACCCTCTCCTGTCTCGTAAACAAAAGCCTGACAAAAGCCATTGTGCGGATATGGAATTTCAGTGCAAGGTATTAATAAGGTATTAATACCTTTTATATTCCAAGAAACAGGGAGGTTTCTGTGAATTGTGGGGTCTTGGAATTGAAAGGGGATCTTCGAAAACAGCTGGGTATTAGTGCTTCATTTAAAGGTTAGAGCGGCCATTTTGAGATAAGTCGTCGGAGTGGCGTTGAGCTCTAGGTAGTGACGCTAAATAGTGGTTAGCATCGCTTCATTTTGTGAGGGGGTCATTGAGTTAAGGTCTTTTGAAAGGTTGCATGTTAAAACCAGTGAATAGACAAGAGTCAAGTCAAGAGTCAACAGTCCCTCCTGAGTATCTTGGGTTGTTGGGTTGTTGTTGTCATGTGCCTACTGTGAAATCACAAGAGCTAGACCCTCGGGTTATTTCCTACATTACCATCATTAAAATGTCTCTCTTTCATTCTTCCCGCACTTCCTTTTTAATCTAAGAAAGAGATTTAGGCTACTCCCTTTTCCTCTCATCCTTGAACCCCACAGCAAAACAATCCTCAGACATATTGTTGGGGTCCGTTGATCCGTAAACTAGAGTCAACAATAAGGCAACAATAAGTCTGGCTTTTAAGGCTCATGAGGAAATGAAAAGTCATATTACTTAGGGGGATATTGAATAGGCTACCCCCACACCCCCCACACCCCAGACTGGCTCAAGGGGCCCCCCAAAACAGAGACTGAATGCAGCTAAGACCTGGTTTTAAAAAGGAAATGGATATTCATTCTCAACACGACTGGTTGGCTTAGCCTTAGACCGTTCCACTCAATGAGTTGACTCTGATCTCTAAGCAGTAAGACGGATATGTGGGTAGATTACACCACAATGATAGTATATTGCTTTAATTATTTTATTGCTTTAATTATTTATCGTATAAAGTGACTTATATGTGTATATTCACTTACATTTAATGTATATGTAAATATTTATATTTTCCCACAAGATATATCTCCTGATATTCCAAATAGAGATGTTCTTGTGTTCTCACAGTCAACAAATAAATGAAAACATTCCTCATTAGTCTCTCCCATGTCCACTGTACAAACAAAACAAGCTGACTCATAGGATGGTTTGGGTGACAACAGACTATCAGCTAATCAGATGCTGCAATGTTAACAAACACACACCAGGGGTGGGCCTGAGGGGCTATCCTGAGATAGACTCTTATTGATCCGTGAACCAAGCAGTCAATACAGATTAGTTACAGCAATCATAGGGTCTCGTGTGGCGCCCCCAGGTGCAGACCAACGGCCAGTAGGACCCCTCACTGTGGCTGTGTAATACTCACGTAATGATTTCATTCTCATACTGTCAAAATAATTCCAAATGCTAAGAAAACATAACATTAAAAATAGTATTCCCGCATGGCTCAGTTGGTAGAGCATGGTACTTGCAATGCCAGGATCATGGATTTGATTCCCATGGGGCACCAGTACAGAAAAAAAGTATGAAAATATATGTACTCACTACTGTAAGTCGCTCTGCATAAGTTAAATGTAAATAAAGGCCAAGTGTAAAAATGTAGTTCCCTCTGCAATAGCCTAGCAGTAACAATACAATTTTCCTTTTCATCCAACAGGGCAACTTTGGACAAATTCTGTGCACTTTGATCCTATTAGGTAAGGCACAAGTGGTTTTGAGAGATATCGCGCTATAAGCCTATCTATGGTCATATTACATTTACGTCATTTAGCAGACGCTCTTATCCAGAGTGACTTACAAATTGGTGCATTCACCTTATAGCCAGTGGGATAACCACTTTACAAAAAAAGTTTTTTTTTTTTTTTTTTTTTTTTTTTTTGGGGGGTGGGTTGGGTAGCCAGTCCATTTAGCCAGTCAGATCCCAGACTAGTGATATTAGGATCTAGTTCCCCACCACCAGACAGATTAGTCAGGCCTGTTCAGGTC
>NW_028159958.1:0-26638 GCF_964263955.1 Coregonus lavaretus
CCACTCTGAAGAACTGAACAGCCCTGTGCCACTCTGAAGAACTGAACAGCCCTGTGCCACTCTGAATAACTGAATCCCCTGGTCCTCTGCCCTCTGGAGAGCTAAACAGCCCTGTGTCCCTCTGAAGAACTGAACAGCCCTGTGCCACTCTGAAGAACTGAACAGCCCTGTGCCACTCTGAATAACTGAATCCCCTGGTCCTCTGCTGTCTGTTATTCCCCATGTCCCATCATGCACTGGCACAATGAATGTTTCCTCTCCAAGCACTGCGAGTAGCCCTATCAGTTTTCCTTCATTACTATGTAGAGTCAATCACATACACAAACACAAACACATTATTACACATCAATGTGATTTTACTCCTTGCTTGTTGTGTTATTGTTTTTTGTCTTCCCAGTCAAATCCTGTCAAATCCAATCAAATAAAATTGTATTTGTCACATGCGCTGAATATCACAGCTGTAGACCTTACCGTGAAATGCTTACAAGCCCTTAACCAACAATGCAGTTTTAAGAAAATAGAGTTAAGAAAATATTTACTAAATAAACTAAAGTAAAAAATAAATAGAAAAACACAACAAAATAACAATAATGAGGCTATATACAGGGGGTACCGGTACCGAGTCAATGTGATGGGGGTACAGGTTATTTGAGGTAATTTGTACATGTAGGTAGGGGTAAAGTGACTATGCACCGCCGAGTATATAGGTCCTGGATGGCAGGAAGCTTGGCCCCAGTGATGTACTGGGCCGTACACACTACCCTCTGTAGCACCTTACGGTCAGATGCAGAGCAGTTGCCATACCAGGCGGTGATGCAGCCAGACAGGATGCTCTCGAAGGTGCAGCTGTATGACTTTCTGAGGATCTGGGGAGCCATTTCAAATAATTTCAGTCTCCTGAGGGGAAAAGGTGTTGTCGTGCCCTCTTCACGGCTGTCTTGGTGTGTTTGGACCATGATAGTTTGATGGTGATGTGGACACCAAGGAACTTGAAACTCCTGACCCTCTACACTACAGCCCCGTCGATGTGAATGGGAGCGTGTTCGGCCCTCCTTTTCCTGTAGTCCACGATCATCTCCTTTGTCTTGCCCACGTTGAGGGAGAGGTTGTTGTCCTGGCACCACACTGCCAGGTCTCTGACCTCCTCCCTTTAGACTGTCTCATCATTGTTGGTGATCAGGCCTACCACCGTTGTGTCGTCAGCAAAATTAATGATGGTGTTGGAGTCGTGCTTGGCCACGCAGTCGTGGGTGAACAGGGAGTACAGGAGGGGACTGAGCACGCACCCCTGAGGGGCCCCCTTGTTGAGGATCAGTGTGGCAGATGTGTTGTTACCTAACCTTACCACCTGGGGGCGACCCGTCAGGAATTCCAGCATCCAGTTGCAGATGGAGATGTTTAGTTCCAGGGTCCTTAGTTTAGTGATGAGCTTTGTGGGCACTATGGTGTTGAATGCTGAACTGTGGTCAATGAATAGCATTCTCACATAGGTGTTCCTTTTGTCCAGGTGGGAAAGGGCAGTGTGGAGTGCGATTGAGATTGCGTCATCTGTGGATCTTTTGGGGTGGTATGCAAATTGGAGTGGGTCTAGGGTTTCCGGGATGATGGTGTTGATGTGAGCCATGACCAGCCTTTCAAAGCACTTCATGGCTACCGACGTGAGTGCTACGGGGCGGTAGTCATTTAGGCAGGTTACCTTCGCTTTCTTGGACACAGGGACTATGGTGGTCTGCTTGAAACATGTAGGTATTACATACTCGGTCAGGGAGAGGTTGAAAATGTCAGTGAAGACCCTTGCCAGTTGGTCCTTGCATGCTCTGAGACACATCCTGGTAATCCGTCTGGCCCTGCGGCCTTGTGAATGTTTACCTGTTTAAAGGTCTTGCTCACATCGGCTACGGAGAGCGTGATCACACAGTCATCCGGAACAGCTGGTGCTCTCATGCATGCTTCAGTGTTGCTTGCCTCGAAGCGAGCATGAAATGCATTTTGCCCGTCTGGTAGCTCGCGTCACTGAGCAGCTCGCGGCTGGGTCTTTGATTACTTTTCAAATGCGCTTTGTCCACGCCTATACCGTGGGTCTCCCATCCTCCTCCATTTGTCAGCAGCCTCCACTGTACTGTACTATACTACTGTACTATACTACTGTACTATACTACTGCACTATGCTACTGTACTATGTTACTGTACTATACTACTGTATTATACTACTGTACTATACTACTGTATTATACCACTGTACTATACTACTGTATTATACTACTGTACTATACTACTGTGTTATATTACTGTACTATGTTACTGTACTATACTACTGTACTATACTACTGTACTATACTACTGTGTTATATTACTGTGTTATATTACTGTACTATGTTACTGTACTATACTACTGTACTATACTACTGTACTATGTTACTGTACTATACTACTGTACTATACTACTGTACTATACTACTGTACTATGTTACTGTACTATACTACTGTACTATACTACTGTATTATACTACTGTACTATACTACTGTACTATACTACTGTACTATGCTACTGTATTATACTACTGTACTATACTACTGTACTATACTACTGTACTATGTTACTGTACTATACTACTGTACTATACTACTGTATTATACTACTGTATTATACTACTGTACTATACTACTGTACTATACTACTGTACTATGCTACTGTATTATACTACTGTACTATACTACTGTATTATACTACTGTACTATACTACTGTATTATACTACTGTACTATACTACTGTATTATACTACTGTACTATACTACTGTGTTATATTACTGTACTATGTTACTGTACTATACTACTGTACTATACTACTGTACTATACTACTGTGTTATATTACTGTGTTATATTACTGTACTATGTTACTGTACTATACTACTGTACTATACTACTGTACTATGTTACTGTACTATACTACTGTACTATACTACTGTACTATACTACTGTATTATATTACTGTACTATACTACTGTACTATACTACTGTACTATACTACTGTATTATACTACTGTACTATACTACTGTACTATGTTACTGTACTATACTACTGTACTATACTACTGTACTATGATACTGTACTATACTACTGTACTATACTACTGTACTATACTACTGTACTATACTACTGTGTTATACTACTGTATTATACTACTGTACTATACTACTGTGTTATACTACTGTACTATGCTACTGTACTATGTTACTGTACTATACTACTGTACTATGTTACTGTACTATACTACTGTGTTATATTACTGTACTATACTACTGTACTATGCTACTGTATTATACTACTGTACTATACTACTGTGTTATATTACTGTACTATGTTACTGTATTATACTACTGTACTATACTACTGTACTATACTACTGTGTTATACTACTGTACTATGCTACTCTACTATGTTACTGTACTATACTACTGTGTTATATTACTGTACTATGTTACTGTATTATACTACTGTACTATACTACTGTACTATACTACTGTACTATACTACTGTGTTATACTACTGTACTATGCTACTGTACTATGTTACTGTACTATACTACTGTGTTATATTACTGTACTATACTACTGTACTATACTACTGTACTATGTTACTGTATTATGCTACTGTAGCGATATGAATGGATCAACTGTTTCTGTCTGTTGTCTGTCTGGAGAACAGAAGTGAATCATGCTGACATATTCTAAAAGTAACTGCAGTATTCAATCTGAAACAGTATCCAGAGGAACTTTCAGATAAACCCAAGCCACACTGGTGTTACTGCCAAAATGCGTCATTGGAGAAAACAAAATCTTGCACTCTGCAACTGTCAGAATCAATTGTTTATCCTGCAGATTCGCAAGGTTTCAAGTGATGAAATAAAACAATCTTTAATGTAAAAACCTTAAAAGAAACTGAACTCTGTATCACATCAGTCATACTTGCAGATGCTGGTTTTCTGCAAGGATCGTATAATTCAATCTAAAAGACGGTTGAAATTAGGATTTAATGAAGAGGGGAATGAATCATCCTCATCAGCCACATTCTACTGTTGAATTAACTAAATGATTTAATGAAGAGGGGAATGAATCATCCTCATCCAGCCACATTCTACTGTTGAATTAACTAAATGATTTAATGAAGAGGGGAAGGAATCATCATCATCCAGCCACATTCTACTGTTGAATTAACTAAATGATTTTCTAACAATATACACTTATCAATCACACCACACCTTATTATAAAACACAATGCAGTTTCATGGTCTCATCCCCCTCTCTCTTCTCTTCTCTTCTCCTCTCTTCTCTTCTCCTCTCTTTCCTCTCTTCTCTCTCTGTGTCACAGCTTTCATTTGATCTGTACTCTGCCATTCAATATTCATAACCAACTATAAACCAAGCACAATTTCTCATTTCACTGGCTGGTTGTCATACACTACTACCACAATGATGACACACACACACACACACACACACACACACACACACACACACACACACACACACACACACACACACACTACAACAATCATAATGCAGACAGACAGCCAGCCAGCCAGCCAGCCAGCCAGCCAGCCAGCCAGCCAGCCAGCCAGCCAGCCAGCCAGCCAGCCAGCCAGCCAGCCAGCCAGCCAGACAGACAGCCAGACAGCCAGCCAGCCAGCCAGCCAGCCAGACAGCCAGCCAGCCAGCCAGCCAGCCAGACAGCCAGCCAGCCAGCCAGACAGCCAGCCAGCCAGCCAGCCAGACAGACAGACAGCCAGACAGACAGCCAGGCAGACAGACAGACAGACAGACAGACAGACAGACAGACAGACAGACAGACAGCCAGCCAGACAGCCAGCCAGACAGCCAGCCAGCCAGACAGCCAGACAGCCAGACAGATCAGACAGCCATCCAGCCAGCCAGCCAACCAGCCAGCCAGCCAGCCAGACAGACAGAAAGACAGACAGACAGACAGACTTGGAAAAGGAACGTCTACTGCTACAGATGAACAAAGCATCCTTGATTCTGTGGCATCTGGGTTCAAAACCCTTCAGAGGAGTAGGCAGACAGAGAGGAGTATGGAGGAACAAGACACTTAACATAATAAGACATGCTAGTGTATAAAACCCATCATTATGATTTGGCTAGAATAAAAAATAATTCAATGTCTGCTTAAATCTTCAAAGAGCACTATAACTCCCATATATTTAGTATGGTAAAGTGAAATGTCCTGACTGTGTACTCCAGTCCAGTCAACTGAGAGGTTCCCTAGGATGTGTCCCAAATTGCACCCTATTCCCTATTCATTGCAATACTTTTAACCAGGGCCCCCAGGGTTTCATTTGGAAAGCATCCCCCCCCCCCCAGAGAGATTAAAGAAACAACCAAACGTTTCTCAGATGAGAACAATCTGATACACACGTCTTATTCTAATGTGCAGACTGAGGAATCGCGAATGCAGCTCAACGCAATTATCACTTTCGTTACCGTTACCGTTGCCGTTACCCAAAGTTCTCCTGTACAGAGAGAATGAGGAGCAACAAATAGGAAGAGAAATGGAGGGAACAACGCGTTCTCCACGGAAAAGCTGTGCTCAGAGCCAATTAACACATTAATTAAATCAGGTATGAATTCATTTGCAGTTTCAGAAACACAGAATGACACATTTAAGAGAGCTTTGCATCATCTGCAAAGAAGAAAAAATGTGAGATGCTTTTCTGCACCAAGAACCCCACACTCATTACTGCCATTTCTAAATATCGAAAGATTGAGTATCACAACGAAACAAAACCCCGTTCTGAAATAGATGTTGTTTAGATGTTGTGATCTTGATGATGTGATCTTGTGTTTATTGGAGCCTCAGCAGGGCAGAGAGATACAACAGCAGTATTTTGGTTGATTGCGTCATTAAGTCAGAAGTCATTGGCTGCGTTCACACAGGCAGACCAATTCTGATCTCGTTTTTGGCCATCAGATCTTTTCACATCAGATCTTTTTCAGAGCTGATCTGATTGGTCAAAAGACCAATTAGTGGAGAAAAAAAAACATCAGAATTGTGCTGCCTGTGTGAACGCAGCCAATGGATGCAGAAACCCAGAGGAGGAAGTTGGTGCGAAACCTCTCCTCCTCTCAGCTGTCTTCAAGCTCACAACTCAGGAAGCTCAGCAGACAACACTGAGCTTTGATGTGGTAAAAATCGTCCTTATACTAATCAAATTAACCAAAGAATTTCAGAATTTTTGTAGAATTAAGATAAACTTTATTACATATGCAATAGAGCCGAGGTGGTTTGCAAAACATCTGCCTTCTACCTCTCAGCTCTCCGTTTATGTAGTCCCATTTACATACATTCGAGCTTAAAACCCCTCCCTCTTGGGTTCCCCCACCACTGTCTTCAGTTTCCCCAATCTCGACTGCTCCGCCCACTCCCTTAGTCTATGATAGCGGCTAAATCTGACTTCTATTCAGTTTAGAAACAATAGTAGTACAATCAATCCAGCCTTTGTCATGCAATAATAATCATGTTCAGTTTAAACTCTGTTCAACACCGCCTCACCATGGCTTGACCTGGAGATTGATTGTTGGACATGACAGTTCCACACTCAATCTCTCAAACATACCCAAACCCAACTCCTCTCTCCCCTCCCGTCATGCCGTAATTACTCATGACTAGTCTGAACTCTGTTCAACTCTGGCTCCGTTTTCAGGACTTGTCTGAGGAGAGAGGCAAAAGGCAACAGTCTGGTTTCAGTCTCTGATAAGGTAGGACAGCCGTGGATTAGGTAAGAGCGAGTAATTCGACCCGAGGTCAGATCCCCATTTCACACACACACAAACCCAGTGAAAGGAACCAATTAAGTTATTTCCCAGCAACAAAGAGTACCCATGTTTAACCCTGGCTCCGTGTTCGTCATGTTGTGATTACATTTGTTTATCTTACTGAAAAATCCTCATCAGCTTCTCACCCTACAAATACAGGGCACAGTTGTGGGTGAAAACTGTGATCACTACCTCCCCAGATAGAAGGAATGAACATAAGCCTGAGGGAAATGTATTACTTGCAGTTCATAATGGATGTCTTAACCACCGAGTCAAGGTCAAAGAAGGTATGTCTGCTGCTTTTATTTTCTAAACATGCTTGACCAATCAGATCAGCTCTGGGTGAACGTGTCATAAGCCATCAGCGGCCTGAATACCGACGATGAGGGAGGAGGTCAGAGACTTGGCAGTGTGGTGCCAGGACAGCAACCTCTCCCTCAACGTCACTAAGACCAAGGAGCTGATCGTGGACTGCAGGAGAAAGAGGGGAGAGCACGCGCCATCGACATCGACGAGGCTGTTGTGGAGCATGTCGAGAGCTTCAAGGTCCTTGGAGTCCTGTGTGGCTCAGTTGGTAGAGCATGGCGTTTGCAATGCCATGGTTGTGGGTTCGATTCCCACGAGGAACCAGTATGTAAAAGTACAAAAATGTATGCACTCACTACTGTAAGTCATTCTGGATAAGATTGTCTGCTAAATTAGTAAAATGTTTAAAAAAACATTGTCTGGTACTCCCTGTATATAGCTCCACATTGATCTGGTACTGGTACTCCATGTATATAGCTCCACATTGATCTGGTACTGGTACTCCCTGTATATAGCTCCACATTGATCTGGTACTGGTACTTCCTGTATATAGCTCCACATTGATTTGGTACTGGTACTCCCTGTATATAGCTCCACATTGATCTGGTACTTCCTATATATAGCTCCACATTGATCTGGTACTGATACTCCCTGTATATAGCTCCACATTGATCTGGTACTGGTACTCCCTGTATATAGCTACACATTGATCTGGTACTGGTACTTCCTGTATATAGCTCCACAATGATCCGGTACTTCCTGTATTTAGCTGCATTATATTCCAGGATAAGATCCTGAGGTACTAGGACAGGGTCTTGAGGTAGAAGTAAGAAAATATTCCTGCAGGTTACAGAAATATTGTAAAAGAAAATGAATGAATCAGTGGACTGATAAAACAGTTGGTTATGATTGGGAAACCAGCTATACATTTCAAACCTACATGGAAATGTGCATAAGAGGAACTACCATGCGGGTATGAAATCAAAAATTACATACGAGTCATTAAATTATATTTTGATGGAGAAGAAAAAAACAATCTTTGAATTATAAGAAAGGAAGTCGTTCCAAATTAAACACTGTTGTTTTGTGTTTGTCTCTGAGTGTATGTGTGTATAGATTGAGTTTCACAACGGGAGCCAAGAGCAGCAGGGGAGAACCTTGTCTGCCCGACCCGCTGACCGGACCGGTGAAGGTGATGGTGGATAAGTGGGATATTTTGGAACAGGTACCGCTCTGGAACAAGGACATTCTAGAACAGGTACCGCTCTGGAACAAGGAAATTCTGGAACAGGTACCGCTCTGGACCAAGGACATTCCGGAACAGGTACCGCTCTGGAACAAGGACATTCTGGAACAGGTTCCGCTCTGGAACAAGGACATTCTGGAACCGGTAATGCTCTGGAACAAGGACATTCTGGAACAGGTACCGCTCTCGAACAAGGACATTCTAGAACAGGTACCGCTCTGGAACAAGGACATTCTAGAACAGGTAACGCTCTGGAACAAGGACATTCTGGAACAGGTACAGCTCTGGAACAAGGACATTCTGGAACAGGTACCGCTCTGGAACAAGGACATTCTAGAACAGGTACCGCTCTGGAACAAGGACATTCTGGAACAGGTACCGCTCTGGAACAAGGACATTCTAGAACAGGTACCGCTCTGGAACAAGGACATTCTGGAACAGGTACCGCTCTGGAACAAGGTAGCAGACTTTCCCTTAAAAGGCACATTGAGTGAAGCTTTATTCGCAGAATGTAGAAGGAAGTTACAGGGATTTGACACAACCCAGAAAGGCAAGGCAAGTAAAATAGACTGGGATGATTTTAGGAAGTGGGAAAGAGAAGCAGAGAGAAGGGGAGACAGGAAAGTTAAAAGGAATAATGGTAAAATAAAGGAAGTAAAAACAGAAGCAGACGGAGGATGACAAGAGAAGAAGGAGAAACAGGGATGATGATGACTTGCCACCCCCCGTTATACCCCTGTCTCCACTGCACCAGCACCCGCCCTGGTTGTCCAACAGCGGTCCGCTCAGCCGTCTCCCCCACCGCAGCTCCAACAGCAGTCCGCTCAGCCGTCTCCCCCACCGCAGCTCCAACAGCAGTCCGCTCAGCCGTCTCCCCCACCACAGCTCCAACAGCAGTCCGCTCAGCCGTCTCCCCCGCCGCAGCTCCAACAGCAGTCCGCTCAGCCGTCTCCCCCACCGCAGCTCCAACAGCGGTCTGCTCAGCCGTCTCCCCCACCGCAGCTCCAACAGCAGTCCGCTCAGCCGTCTCCCCCACCGCAGCTCCAACAGCAGTCCGTTCAGCCGTCTCCCCCACCGCAGCTCTACCCCCAGCAAGACCTTATACAACTGCGGGATCAGCAGACCCCTCGGAGGCGGCCCATAAGCAGTTGGAATCCGTTCCGTATACCGCCCACATTGACTCCCGTCTCTGGTGTTGATGGACTCTGGGAAACTTAGTCCACCATCGAGTCCCTCACCCCCCAAACGGTCACAACCAGAACAGGTCAAAAAATTTACCCAAACACAACCTTTTCTACAGGCACCTTTGGTAACATTACTCAATCCACAACCGCGACCTGTGGATGGTGAGGAGGGCCATGATGAATGGCAGCCGCTCGTTGACATCCAGAAGACTTGGAGACAGGACGAAATGAAGGACATCGCTAAAGAACTTCCAGATCCTACACAAGAAGCTGGTGACTTTACCACATAGTTATTCAAATTGGTGCAAATGTACAGACCATCAGCGGCCGAGGTCGCTCATATTTTGCTGTATCAAGATGAAGCTGCCATGGGAAGACTTGGATGGGGGACACGATGAAAATCTCCTCGGACGAGAAGATGGAGACTATCAGACCCAACTGACTACACTGTGTGATCGCATATAAGAACATTACCCGCCAATGACCGATTGGGCAGCTATCCATAGTTCCACGCAGAAAGCAAAAGAGTCGTTGGAAGTCTACAGACATAGGTTGGAGACCTGCTACCCGTAAGCATAGCGGGCTCAAAACAATGACTCATGGCCGCCGCAATGATGACTACGGCAGCTTCTTGAAGGCTGCCCCAATGAATTTACTTTTGACAGCCCTTGGTAAACAGGTTAAGACGGCCTGCATTGGCTGGGAAACTACTACCCTGCAGACAGTCATTGAACACTGTAAGCACGCTGAGAGGCAGCAACTGTCTGATGAAGATAAGACGAAACAGAGAATGGAAAGGGAGGGTGTGAAACTAAAAGCTGCACAGCTGGCCTTCTATCAAGGACAGGGCCAGCAGCGGCAGGCTCAGGGAGGTCCTCCAAACAATGGAAGAGGAAGGAGAGGGGAAGTCAGTGCTGACGGACGGCCTGGACGACAACCACCACAGGGTAGGAAGTTTGCTTGTTACAACTGCGGAAAGGAGGTACATTTCAACCAGAACATATTGAAAGGAACCTACCGAACAGGGGGCAGCCGGGGGAGGTTGGAAAACCGTACCACCACCGAAAACAACCCTTTACAACCCACATATGGACTGACGCGAGGTAGAGACAGTTGACACCCTTGGACAGCATTTAAAGATTTTTTCAGGCCCCCGTGACGAGCCAATGGTTCGTCTCTTTGTCAATGGTGAGTCTATTGAATTTCTAGTTGATACTGGCGCTGCAATGTCTGTCATAAATTCTAAAACCATGTCTGACCCTCCCATGTCAAATTAGTCAGTCAGCACCGTGGGGGCCTTGGGAGTAACTATGAAAGAGTTGCTCACGATGCCCCTGCTGGTTAGAATTGAAAATAAGTGTTTGACACACCAATTTATTGCCTCCACATGTTGCCCTGTAAATTTAGCGGGAAGAGATCTTCTCTGCAAATAGAGAATTAACATCCTTTGCAGAAACAAGGGACTCAGTGTTGTACAGTCTCAGGAGACATGTCATGATGCTGTCCGACACGGTCTCAACATGTGATTGGTACTATGCATGGGACTTAAAGGATATTGATGGGTCTCATTATGACCCTATTGACGAAATCTTCTCAACTGCTCGCAGTTGTTGGAAACAGAAAGGCAGTTTTATGTCACAAATTGACTTACATTGCACCGCCCTTTTCTCACCATTGACGAGACATTTACACTTTGAACAAAATTGTCTGAAAGAAAGAAAGCTTATTATGCAGTGACGTGTATAGTGGGCCCCTTAGTGTAAAGATAACCAAGGAGCAGGCTTTATTTGACCCTTTAGTGACACAAGGAACAGGCTTTATTTGACCCTTTAGTGACAGGGTGCCACATGTTTCGATAGCTAAGACAGATGATGTTGCCTGGGAGGATACTGCTGTTTGGTTGAAGTCTGTCTTCCAGGTCACTGACTGGGAACTGAATTCTCCCCTAGCACACATACCCTGTGTGGACTCTCCAAGGAGTGGATGGCCTAGATAGGGCTAACCCAACTAAACAGATGGTTTCCGTGGAGACTGAGTCACCTTTGTTGGTTGGTCTCCCAGAATCTCTGTGGGCTAAAGATAAGTATGATATTGGGCAAATGAGGGGTGGGTGAAACCGCTTACAGTCACACTTAAAGGAACACATAGACCGAGCTCAGTATCCATTAAATCAGGAGGCAGTGCGGGGGGATTACCCCTGTTCATGCTTCATTAGTAGAAAGAAAAGCTATTGTGCCTTGTCCAGACTCTCCCTGCAACACCCCCATTCTTCCTGTCTGGAAGGCCTCAGGTGATTGGCGTTTTGTTCAAGATCTTAGACTTGTTAACGATGCAGTTTATGCAAGGGCTCCTGTTGTGCCAAACCCCATTACGATTCTATCTGCTGTGCCAGCGTCGTCAAAATGGTTTTCAGTTATCGATTTGGCAAATGCTTTTTTCAGTATTACCGTCGCACCAGAATCACAGTTCTGGTTGTCATTTCCATTTTTAAACAAGCGTTGGACTTGGACCATTTGCCCCCAAGGTCATACGGAATCGCCAGTGGTGTTTTCTGCTGCTTTGTCGCAAATTGTAGAGGGTTTCATACCCCCTGCTGGGAGTACGTTAATACAGTATGTCGACGATCGATTACTGTGTTCTGAAACCCAACAAGTATGCGAAATCGACACCAGAGCTCTGTTACTGTTTCTTGCTGACAATGGCCACAAAGTTTCTAAGAAAAAGTTACAACTTGTCTCTCAAACAGTTAAATATCTGGTACATGACATTACACTTAATGGTAGGAAATTGGGTTTGGAGTGTGTGGCTGCAATTCTATCGGTACCACAGCCAGTTACAAAACAGCATATGATGACAATCACAGGAATGTCAGGCTATTGCAGAGCCTGGCTACCTGATTATGCTGAAGTCACTCAACCACTTTCTGATTTTCATTCACGGCCACAAGATGGCAATGAATGATAAGATAAAGTGGACACCTGAAGGCCTGCAGGCACTTGACAAATTGAAACAATTGCTAACCTCTTCTCCTTGTTCAGGTTTGCCAGATCACTCTGAACCATGTCATCTGTCCTCAGCGGCCTGTTGCTTACTATTCTAAAAGACTTGACAAAGAGGGTTGGTATGTTGTCTCAGGGCTGTAGCGGTTGCTACAGAAGCAGTGTTAGCTTGTGCTGACGTCGTTGCAATGTGCCCTTTACCCGTTCAAGTTCCTCACGCTGTTCATGCTCTTGTCTCGGAGCTCAGAATGTGTTTGTTGACAATGTCTTATGTGACCCTTAAACGTTGTACTGTTCTTAACCCTGCTACTCTTCTACCAACTGATGATGATGGAGAATCCCACGATTGTGCCGTCGTTGTGGACCAGGTCTGTAAACCCCGCCCTGACCTCTCTGATGTGCCATTACTGAATGCTGACCTAGAAAAGTCACCACAAGGCGAACCGTTGGTGGCCTACGCAGTCACTACTGCTGTAGATACTCTAGAGAGTTAAAAAACTGCCATCACCTCTGTCAGCTCAGGCTGCAAAATTGCTTGCACTGACTAGGGCATGCACTCTAGCTAAGGATAAAACTGTTACCATTTATACTGATAGCAGATACGGTTTCGGGGTGGTGCACGATTTTGGAAACATTGTGGCAGCATCGTGGGTTCCTTACTAAACTGATTGCGAACCTGTTGGAAGCCTTTCTGTTACCTACATCCATTTCTGTCTGCAAGTGTCAAGCTCACATTAAAGCATCTGACCTCTTCTCTTCTCTTCTCTTCTCTTCTCTTCTCTTCTCTTCTCTTCTCTTCTCTTCTCTTCTCTTCTCTTCTCTTCTCTTCTCTTCTCTTCTCTTCTCTTCTCTTCTCTTCTCTTCTCTTCTCTTCTCTTCTCTTCTTCTTCTCTTCTCTTCTCTAAAGGAAATGCTGTAGCTGATAAGGCTGCAGAAGCAGCTACCGTGTTGATTGTCTCGTTCTCCAAATGGTTTCACTTCCTGTTTCTGTGAAAAACATGTTTTCTCTACAGGATGTTTCTGATCTGCAGTCTGGAGCAGGGCCTGGAGTGAGACAGTGGAAAATTAAATGTTCCTTGGACACACAGAGGAACCTCTGGCTGGGGCCGAACGGCCTTCCCATTTTACCCAGATCTTGCTTCCCCTATGTGGCTAAGTTGGCACATGGCTAGTAGATATATGGAGGCTTAAATATCCTGATCTAGTGAGATATACCTGGCGGAGACTCAATCAAGCTAGTCGTCTTGACTACTTTCTTATGTCATTCTCGTCGGCACCAAAAGTTTAAAAAGTGTTGATAGGGGACAGAATGCGGTCGGACCATCAAATAATTGACATATACATTACTCTTACTGAATTTTCACGTGGGCGAGGTTATTGGAAATGTAATCAAAGCCTATTGGATGATAATTTATTTTTAACTAGGACAAAGGAATTTATAACTGACTTTTTCCGACATAACATAGGTACAGCGAATCCCCTTATTGTATGGGACACCTTTAAATGTGCCTTTAGAGGCCATGCAATTCAGTACTCATCTCGAAAACAAAAGCAATTTAGGTCAAAAGAGTTTATACTAACAAAGGAAATAGAAGGTCTAACAGAACAGATAGATGGCAATAAAAACTGTAACATAGAGGCTCAGAATAAATTAGAGGAAAAACAAAAAGAAATGGAGAAACTTATTCAAGAAAGATCAAGTGTAATATATTATAAAAATAAAGCAAACTGGATGGAATATGGGGGAAAATGCACCAAATTATTTTTTTAATCTTCAATGCTACCAAAAAGAATTTAATGAAACTGGTTACAATTGACGGAGTAACCCATGATTCACCAAATGATATTTTGAAGGAGGAAACAAAGTACTTTAAGCATATGTTTTCATTTCAGTCGCCTCCATCTCCTCTAACTGAAGCTAATTGTAGAGATGTTTTTTCTATTAAAAACATTGGAGGCCCCTTACACTTCAGTGTTGTGATGCAAAAATTCTAGCAAAATGTATAGCGCATAGAATTAAAAAGGTATTGTCAGATATTATTCATTCTAATCAGACAGGTTTTTTACATGGAAGATACATTGGAGATAATATAAGGCAAGTATTGGAAACAATAGAACATTATGGAAAATCGGAGAAACCAGGCCTGCTATTCATAGCAGACTTCGAAAAGGCATTTGATAAAGTACGACTGGGGTTTATATATAAATGCCTGGAGCATTTCAATTTTGGTGAATCTCTTATAAAATGGGTCAAAATCATGTATAGTAACCCTAGGTGTAAAATAGTAAATAATGGCTATTTCTCAGAAAGTTTTAAACTGTCAAGAGGAGTGAAACAAGGTTGTCCACTATCGGCATATCTATTTATTGTGGCCATCGAGATGTTAGCTATTAAAATCAGATCCAACAATAATATCAGGGGATTAGAAATCCAGGGCTTAAAAACAAAGGTGTCATTGTACGCTGATGATTCATGTTTTCATTTAAATCCACAACTAGAATCACTCCACAGCCTCATAGAGGATCTAGATACATTTTCTAACCTCTCTGGATTACAACCAAATTATGATAAATGTACTATATTACACATTGGATCAATAAAAAATACAATTTTTACATTACCATGTAGTTTACCAATAGAATGGTCTGATGGTGAAGTGGATATACTCGGAATACATATCCCAAAGGAAATAAATGATCTCACTTCAATAAATTATAATAGAAAGTTAGCAAAAATAGATAAGATCTTGCTACCATGGAAAGGTGGGTGCCTGTCAATTTGTGGAAAAATCACCCTGATTAACTCTTTAGTATTATCCCAGTTTACCTGTTTGCTTATGGTCTTGCCTACGCCTAGTGAACATTTTTTTAAATTATATGACAAAAAAATATTCAATTTGATTTGGAACGGCAAGCCAGACAAAATTAAACGGGCCTATTTATATAATGAATATGAATTCGGAGGAGAGAAATTATTAAATATTAAAGCATTAGACCTATCACTAAAAGCTTCAGTCATACAAAAGTTATACTTAAATCCGAACTGGTTCTCTAGCAAATTAGTAAGATTGTCTCACCCAATGTTCAAGAATGGCCTTTTTCCCTTTATTCAGATTACAACCACTCACTTTCAGTTATTTGAAAAGGAAATCAACTCCCAGATATCACTATTTCTAAAACAAGCCATAGAAAGTTGGTTGCAATTTCAATTTAATCCTCCAGAAACGACAGAACATATAATGCAACAAATATTGTGGTTAAACTCAAATATACTAATTGACCAAAAAACTTTTTTTTTTGACAAAATGTTAAAAAAAGTTATAATCTTTGTAAATGATATCATAGGTAGGGCTGGTGGAGTTATGTTGCACATGCAGCTAACAAAAACATATGTAAATGTCTGCTCTACCCAAAATTACAACCAAATAATTGCAGCATTACCGCAAAAGTGGAAAAGGAAAGTGGAAGGAGGAGAAAGTAAGGAACTTGTCTGTCGGCCTTGCATTAAAGAACATAATTGGTTAAGGAAAACTGTGATAAATAAAAACGTATATCATTTTCATTTAAGGACCAAAGGATTGACAGCATATAGATTGCAAAATAGTTGGGAAGAGATTTTTGACGAACCGATCCCATGGCATAGTGTTTATGAACTGATACACAAAATGACACCGGATTCAAAACTTAGAATCTTTCAATTTAAATTATTATATACAATTCTTGCTACCAATAGAATGTTATTTATATGGGGGATACAATCTTCCCAGCTCTGCAGATTTTGCTGCAAAGAGACAGAATCATTAGATCATTTGTTTTGGTACTGTCCATTTGTAGCTTGTTTTTGGACACAGGTCCAGGAATGGCTAAAGGATTGCAATATTTACCTGGAGCTAACCCTGCAGATAGCACTACTGGGTGATCTGAAAAGTTATAGTCAATCGATCAATAACATAATAATACTATTAGCAAAAATGTTTATTTTCAATTCACAATTTGTAGAAACAATGAGAATAGAAAGGTTCAGAACTTTTGTAAGACATCACAGTACAGTTGAAATACATATGGCAAATAGAAATCCTATATGGATGGTGTTAAAAGATAGATGGGAGGTGTTGAATGGAATTGAAGGATGGGACTAATAAAAACTAACAACAAACAATAACAAGATAACTAATAATGTAACTGTGTCCATAATAAGTGTATGGGTTGTAGGTTGGGAGCTTTTGTGAAGGAGCACAGTTAGAAAGATATGGCATATAGAAGCAAACCGGATGGACATCATGAAAATGATCGGAGAGGTTGAGGGTAGAGGAAGTTCAGGAGAAAGAACAAACATAATGTAATTACTGAAAAATTGACTGTGTCCATAAAATGTAGATAGTGGGTATGGGCTGGAAGCAGAGGCCTAGGCGTTGTTGTTCACTAGTTTACTCCAAGTGGGGAAGGGGTTGTGGGGTTGGAAAGTAATAAAGGGGAATATATATATATATATTTTTTAAAGGATATGTATATGTATGTATGTATGTATGTATGTGGGTGTGTATGTGTGTGTGTATGTTTGTATATGTATATGTGTATGTATGTGTGTATGTGTATATATACACTGCTCAAAAAAATAAAGGGAACACTTAAACAACACAATGTAACTCCAAGTCAATCACACTTCTGTGAAATTAAACTGTCCACTTAGGAAGCAACACTGATTGACAATACATTTCACATGCTGTTGTGCAAATGGAATAGACAACAGGTGGAAATTATAGGCAATTAGCAAGACACCCCCAATAAAGGACTGGTTTTGTAGGTGGTGATCACAGACCACTTCTCAGTTCCTATGCTTCCTGGCTGATGTTTTGGTCACTTTTGAATGCTGGTGGTGCTTTCACTCTAGTGGTAGCATGAGACGGAGTCTACAACCCACACAAGTGGCTCAGGTAGTGCAGCTCATCCAGGATGGCACATCAATGCGAGCTGTGGCAAGAAGGTTTGCTGTGTCTGTCAGCGTAGTGTCCAGAGCATGGAGGCGCTACCAGGAGACAGGCCAGTACATCAGGAGACGTGGAGGAGGCCGTAGGAGGGCAACAACCCAGCAGCAGGACCGCTACCTCCGCCTTTGTGCAAGGAGGAGCAAGAGGAGCACTGCCAGAGCCCTGCAAAATGACCTCCAGCAGGCCACAAATGTGCATGTGTCTGCTCAAACGGTCAGAAACAGACTCCATGAGGGTGGTATGAGGGCCCGACGTCCACAGGTGGGGGTTGTGCTTACAGCCCAACACCGTGCAGGACGTTTGGCATTTGCCAGAGAACACCAAGATTGGCAAATTCGCCACTGGCGCCCTGTGCTCTTCACAGATGAAAGCAGGTTCACACTGAGCACATGTGACAGACGTGACAGAGTCTGGAGATGCTGTGGAGAACGTTCTGCTGCCTGCAACATCCTCCAGCATGACCGGTTTGGCGGTGGGTCAGTCATGGTGTGGGGTGGCATTTCTTTGGGGGGCCGCACAGCCCTCCATGTGATCGCCAGAGGTAGCCTGACTGCCATTAGGTACCGAGATGAGATCCTCAGACCCCTTGTGAGACCATATGCTGATGTGGTTGGCCCTGGGTTCCTCCTAATGCAAGACAATGCTAGACCTCATGTGGCTGGAGTGTGTCAGCAGTTCCTGCAAGAGGAAGGCATTGATGCTATGGACCGCCCGTTCCCCAGACCTGAATCCAATTGAGCACATCTGGGACATCATGTCTCGCTCCATCCACCAATGCCACGTTGCACCACAGACTGTCCAGGAGTTGGCGGATGCTTTAGTCCAGGTCTGGGAGGAGATCCCTCAGGAGACCATCCGCCACCTCATCAGGAGCATGCCCAGGCGTTGTAGGGAGGTCATACAGGCACGTGGAGGCCACACACACTACTGAGCCTCATTTTGACTTGTTTTAAGGACATTACATCAAAGTTGGATCAGCCTGTAGTGTGGTTTTCCACATTAATTTTGAGGGTGACTCCAAATCCAGACCTCCATGGGTTGATACATTTTATTTACATTGATAATTTTTGTGTGATTTTGTTGTCAGCACATTCAACTATGTAAAGAAAAAAGTATTTAATAAGATTATTTCATTCATTCAGATCTAGGATGTGTTATTTTAGTGTTCCCTTTATTTTTTTGAGCAGTGTATATATATATATATAAACATGGGGGATTGGAAGTGATGCAGACAATTACAAAGATGGAAGCTACAATCTATCTGCAATATTAATCTGATCTACCCCCCCCCCCCCCCCCAAAAAAAAAAAAAAAAAAAAAGAAAGACCATGTGTCATGTGGGTTTGTGGGTTTGTGGGTTTGCTCCTGTATTTTTTGTTTTTGCGGAGCAATTTTGTGATACATATGTGATTTGTATGACTAATAATGAATGATGCCTATGTCAGCCCACCCAAGGCCTGAAGGACCTTTTGAGCACATAATGATGGACCTCATTGAGCTTACTCCATGCCTGGGGTATAAGTACTGCCTGCTTGTGGTTGATGCCTTCTCCAAATGAGTAGAATAATTTCCTTGTAAGCCTGCCACAGCCATGGCTGTAGCAAAGAACCTACTAAGGGAAATCATCCCTAGGTGGGGTCTGCCATCAAAATTAACGTCAGACAACTGCTCTCATTTTGTAAATAGTGTTATTCAGAACATCTCTGAAAGTTTGCAGATTGACCTGCGAACACATTGTAGTTATCATCTGGCCAGTGGAGGTCTCGTAGAGAGAGAGCCAATCAAACTCTGAAAATGTAATTGACTAAACTGATGGCTGAGACCTGGCTGCCATGGATAACAGTAATGCCTCTGGCTCTGATGTACATGCTTGGACACGCGCATCGTACCACTGGTCTAGCACCTTATGAAATGGGGCGGCAGGTAGCTTAGTGGTTAAGAGCGTTGTGCCAGTACCCGAAAGGTCGCTGGTTCTAATCCCCGAGCCGACTTGGAGAAAAATCTGTCGATGTGCCCTTGAGCAAGGCACTTAACCCTAATTGCTCCTGTAAGTTGCTCTGGATAAGAATGTCTGCTAAATGACTAAAATGTAAATGTAATGAAATACTCACAGGAAGACCCATGAGAATGTTAAATACTCCGTTCCCACAGAACAGGTTGACATTGATGGGTTGTGAGGATCAAATGGTAAGTTACTGTGCTGCATTTAACAATGTTCTGAAGTCTATTTTCCCCAGGGTAAAAGTGTCTTTACCTGAACCAAAGGGAGGACCACTCCACAAACTTCAACCAGGAGATTGGGTGGTTATCAAGGACCTCTGCAGAAAGACCGGGCACCAACAGCGCTGGACTGGTCCATTCCAGGTGCTTTCTGACGACCCAGACAGCGGTGAAGGTTGCAGAGAGGTCTACGTGGGTTCACGCCAGCCACTGCAGGAAGGTACCCCACAACCCAGGCGACGATGTATTAGCTGATGGATCAGAACAGAGCCATGGGAAGAACAGGACCGGATTCTACGCATCATGTTTGTTGCTTTCATGGTCAGTCATCTCAATGCAGCTGTTGTATGGGTCCTGGGAGGAGAATAATTTGTAAGTCGGTCTGGATAAGAGTATCTGCTAAATGATGTAAATGTAAATGTAAGAACAGCACAGAGCAAGGAGTGGCCACAATGCAACTGAAGTATCCCAAGGCGGGACTTAAATTACAGCCTCTTCAGCTGGAGCCAATGGCAGGCTCAGGACGGGAGTCCAGCAAACAATAGCCGCCCCCAATACCAGAAGAAGCAGGAGGTCGGTGCATCCACTTGACGAGCATCACAGCCGGAATTACGAGGGAAACACTTGGTGTTCTGTAGGGGGAAAATGTACGTATTTACCTGCCCTGTTTACTATATATCGATAGTTAACAACTATGTGCTTAACATTGGTAAAAAAGGTTTTCATAACTTGAAATACTGTTCTTCTGAGATGGTTCTCTCTTTCTGCTCCCAGCAGCTGGTCTGGGCCTATCGTTAAGGACATGGGGCGACTCAGAGATAACCTGCCACTCGAGATAGAGATTAACTTGAGGAACAGACCTGTATTGTTTCAGTTTTCTCTTTGCTTCTGGTCACACGGCATAAGACAAAGTGCCTCTGAGAAGTGACCACAGTGTCTCAGCCCATCCCGTTTCTTCCAAGGGCACAGCTGTGGGGGAGACAGAAGAGAACGGAGGCTAGCTTGGTAGAGGAAGGAGTAACCGAACTGCCGTTATCACTTGTTTGTGCCTATAACCTCACATACCCAATACACCCTGGCCCTCAAGAAGAAAACACCCCGGGGAGGGGTGGAACCAGCCATGACTAAGCATTTCTAGGTCTGCTGTATAAGGCCCTGTATTCTCAGTGTGATTTTAAGCCTCGGTCTCACGCTCAAAGAGTGTGGGGGTCGACCAGCTTCCTCATTGCAATTCGTATAATAAAGTATTGATTGTTTTAAGAATTAACAAAGTCTCTCCTAATTGGTTAGAATTTCCACGACAGGTCGCTGATTAATCATGCAGTAAAAACGGACCTGATGGTAGAACACACCTCCTGCTATGTACGTAGTCTTTTCCCACACTCAGCGATCTCACCATTTCTCTGGTATTCAGTAGAGGCCAGCGTTAATGACACTCTGTGTGCACTAGAGGCGCTATTATCAAACGAAACTTCACAGGGTAAAACTTCACATGGTAAAACTTCACAGGGTAAAACTTCACAGGGTAAAACTTCACAGGGTAAAACTTCACATGGTAAAACTTCACAGGGTAAAACTTCACATGGTAAAACTTTACAGGGTAAAACTTCACAGGGTAAAACTTTACAGGGTAAAACTTCACAGGGTAAAACTTCACAGGGTAAAACTTCACAGGGTAAAACTTCACATGGTAAAACTTCACAGGGTAAAACTTTTGAGGGACAAATCATTAATGGTGATTTGTCATCAACAAAGAATATGCTGCGGATTTGACTGCGCACACTGGTGCACCAAAGTTATGTTAGAACACAGAACCTATTCTAATCCAACCCCGGCGAACCCCGTTCCGAACCTGCCATTGTCACAACCCAAGTAACATCTCCATACCACGATTCAATTAATCCTATTTGGGAATGTCAACGTGTGTTAATGACAGTGTCTTCCCAATAGATGGGATGGATAAATAGGATGGAGCTGGATGAATGGAACATGCGCTTCTGGCGTTCCTGTTAAACTGAATGTGGGGTACATCACTGTTCAGACAGGAACAGACACTCGCTCTCCACATCAGTATGGCTCAGCCACGTTTACTGATCATTATTGTATCTGTGGTGATAAGGCATATCTTTATTTACCAACACAATGGACAGGGTGCTGTGTTTTTGGTAAACTAAATATCTCCATTGTTGTATAACACCAACTCCTCCATTAAGACGGGTTAGAAGAAGCGTTTCACAATTCACAACGTTCCAGTCGAATCAAGACGATCCTCGAAACTTGAAAAGTTGTGGCGAGGGTTAATTCCTTGGTACGGGGCATCGGAAAATGCCCGTGATTTTAGATAGATTAGGATATCATTTAGAATATTTGGTCAATTTAACCACTTCAGGATTCTCGACAATGAAACCGGAATTGCAAGCCGCTCGCCTCACGGCTATACAGAAAAGGGTAGCACTTGATATGTTGCACGGGAGGGGGGGAGTGGTGCCAAATGATTGGTGACCATTTGCTGTACATTCATACTCCGGGGTGAGGGTAACTATTCTTGTGGAACGTCTGAAAGAGCTCAGAGGTGATCTCGCAAACGAACACCAACCAGACAACAATTGGAATCCATTTGGATGGGTTCAGTCATTATTTGGTGTTATGGGAGCTACAATATTTCATTGGTTGATTTATGGCTTAGTTATATTTCTTGCAATAGTGCTTATTATAACTTGTGTAAAGAAATTGTGCAGCAAAACCGTTTAAACTATTCTCATTACTGACCCATGAAGGAGACGCCCCAGAAACCCTATTTACTTGATTTATGCCTGATTAAATGTCTGACGAACACAATAATCATCCAAAACACCAAGGTAAAAATATTGAATTAATGTTGCAGCATGCCCACGACGCGGGTCATGTAAATGGCTCCCATGGCAATGTGGACATTGTCAACGAAGCGATTGCTTTGTGTGTGGTGATGAAGCGTGTACCGATGTTTAATTCGTATGTTCCTTTTCCCCTTCTGAGAATGAATTGCACTATATGAAGGCTTGAAACTCAATGACAACGGAGGTAATTTACGATTGTAATGTACTGTACTGAGGGGAACGGCACCTCTGCATCTTCAGGCTCTGATCAGTCCCTACACCCAAGCGAGGGCATTGCGTTCATCCACCTCTGGCCTGCTGGCCCCCCTACCTTTGCGGAAGCACAGTTCCCGCTCAGCCCAGTCAAAACTGTTCGCTGCTCTGGCACCCCAATGGTGGAACAAGCTCCCTCACGACGCCAGGACAGCGGAGTCACTCACCACCTTCTGGAGACACTTGAAACCCCACCTCTTTAAGGAACACCTGGGATAGGATAAAGTAATTATCCCCCCTTACCCCACCCCCCAAAATGTTTACAAAATAAAAATAAAAACATATTGTAAAGTGCTTATCCCACTGGCTATAAGGTGAATGCACCAATTTGTAAGTTGCTCTGGATAAGAGCATCTGCTAAATGACGTAAATGTAAATGTAAATGTACTAAGTGTAAGAAAAGTCTGTCCTGGGGCCTCCCGAGAGGCGCAGCGGTCTCAGGCACTACATCGCAGTGCTTGAGGCGTCACTACAGACCCGGGTTTGATCCCAGGCTGTGTCGCAGCCGGCCGCGACCAGGAGACCAATGAGGCGGCTCACAATTGGCCCAGCGTCGTCCGGTTTAGGGGAGGGTTTGGCCAGCCGGGATGACCTTGTCCCATCGCGCTCTGGTGACTCCTTGTGGCGGGCCGGGCGCATGCACGCTGACTTTGGTCACAAGTTGTACGGTGTTTCAAGAAGCAGTGCGGCTTGGCAGGGTCGTGTTTCGGAGGACGCATGGCTCTCGACCTTCGCCTCTCCCGAGTCCGTACGGGAGATGCAGCGATGGGACAAGACTGTAACTGGATTTCACAAAATTGGGCTCAAAAATAAAATAAGAAAGCCTTCCCTCATGTTAATTCCTGTTTGATGAAAATGGTTGTAAGTACATTTCTATTAGGTTGAGACTTCGTCTCAAAAGGGAAAATTACAAAATTAGTCATGCTATCCCGTGTTTTACTACTTAGAGAATTGGCTCTTGCTATATGATAGTGTTTTTTTCTTAGTCACAAGACTGGGCGTATAGCTGAGATCCTTTTGGGTGCGACTGCAGCCCGTGGAAGTCAGCAGTATGGAAACTTGCAGGAAGGAGCACATTATAGTGTGAACTGTGACGAACGTTATACTGCTGAGCCCTCGTGCTATCAACCTCGGGCTACCTTAAATCTGCACGGACAAACCAATCGCCTTTATGCATTACGGGTCCGCCCCTGTTTCCACCCATCTGCTAAACTGTCACGAAGACAAAGACTTTGTACTTTCTATAAAAGTGGAGAGCCAAGTCTGTTCATTGGGCATTTAACTCTGCAAAATTTGAGTGATTGTTGACTGCTCCATTTTTGCAAATCTTATAATAAACTTGCTGTTTGAAAAGTATTCCTTCTGGTTAGAATTTCAACGACAGTACTCCCTGTATATAGCTCCACATAAAGTTGCTGTTTGAAAAGTCTTCCTTCTCGTTAGGATTTGACATTGATCTGGTAGTGGTACTCCCTGTATATAGCTCCACATTGATCTGGTACTGGTACTCCCTGTATATAGCTCCACATTGATCTGGTACTGGTACTCCCTGTATATAGCTCCACATTGATCTGGTACTGGTACTCCCTGTATATAGCTCCACATTGATCTGGTACTGGTACTCCCTGTATATAGCTCCACATTGATCTGGTACTGGTACTCCCTGTATATAGCTCCACATTGATCTGGTACTGGTACTCCCTGTATATAGCTCCACATTGATCTGGTACTGGTACTCCCTGTATATAGTTTCATTATTTTGTACTTTATTCCTCTTGTGTCAATATATACAGTACCACTCAAAAGTTATGACACACCTACTGATTCCAGGGTTTTGGTGAAGACATCAAAACTATGAAATACCACATATGGAATCATGTAGCAACCAAAAACGTGTAAAAAAAAAAATATATATATATTTGAGATTCTTCAATTTAGCCACCCTTTGCCTTAACAACAGCTTTTCACACTCTTGGCATTCTCTCAACCAGGTTCACCTGGAATGCTTTTCCAACAGTCTTGAAGGAGTTCCCACATATGCTGAGCACTTGTTGGCTGCTTTTCCTTCACTCTGCGGTCCGACTCATCCCAAACCATCTCAGTTGGGTTGAGGTCGGGTGATTGTGGAGGCCAGGTCATCTGATGCAGCACTCCATCACTCTCCTTCTTGGTCAAATAGCCCTTACACAGCCTGGAGGTGTGTTGGGTCATTGTCCTGTTGAAAAACAAATGATGGTCCCACTAAGCGCAAACCAGATGGGATGGCGTATCGCTGCATAATGCTGTGGTAGCCATGCTGGTTAAGTGTGCCTTGAATTCTAAATAAATCACAGATAGTGTTACCAGCAAAGCACCCCCACACCATAACACCTCCTCCTCCATGCTTCAGGATGGGAACCACACATGCAGAGATCATCCGTTCACCTACTTTGCATCTCACAAAGACACAGCAGTTGGAACCAAAAATCTCAGGACAGATTTCCACTGGTCTAATGTCCAATAGTGGTTTCTTAACAGCAATTCGACCATGAAGGCCTGATTCACGCAGTCTCCTCTGAACAGTTGATGTTGAGATGTGTCTGTGACTTGATCTCTGTGAAGCATTTATTTGGGCTGCAATTTCTGAGGCTGGTAACTCTAATGAACTTATCCTCTGCAGTAGAGGTAACTCTGGGTCTTCCTTTCCTGTGGCGGTCCTCATGAGAGACAGTTTCATCATAGCGCTTGATGGTTTTTGCGATTGCAGCTGAAGAAACATTCAAAGTTCTTGAAATTTGTTGGATTGACTGAACTTCATGTCTTAAAGTAATGATGGACTGTTGTTTCTCTTCGCTTATTTGAGCTGTTCTTGCCATAATATGGACTTGGTCTTTTACCAAATAGGGCTATCTTCTGTATACCACCCCTACCTTGTCACAACACAACTGATTGGCTCAAACGCATTAAGAAGGAAATAAATTCCACAAATTAACTTTTAACAAGGCACATCTGTTAATTGAAATTGTCATCTAGGCAAAGGGTGGCTATTTGAAGAATCTCAAATCTCAAATATATTTTGATTTGTTTAAAACTTTTTTGGTTACTACATGATTCCATATGTGTTATTTCATAGTTTTGATGTCTTCACTATTATTCTACAATGTAAAAAAAAAAACTTGAATGAGTAGCGTGTCCAAACTTTTGACTGGTACTCTATATATTATTATTATTTTGTTACTCTGCATCGTTCGGAAGTAAGAGGAGAGGAGAGGAGAGGAGAGAGGAGAGAGAGGAGAGGAGAGGAGAGGAGAGGAGAGGAGAGAGAGGAGAGGAGAGGAGAGGAGAGGAGGAGAGGGAGGAGAGGAGAGGAGAGGAGAAGGAGAGGAGAGGAGAGGAGAGGGAGAGAGAGGAGGGGAGAGGGGAGAGGAGAGGAGAAAGGAGAGGAGGAGAGAGAGGAGAGGAGAGGAGAGGAGAGGAGGAGAGGAGAGAGAGAGAGGAGAGGGAGAGGAGAGGGGAGGGAGGAGGAGGAGAGGAGGGAGAGGAGGAGAGGAGAGGAGAGGAGAGAGGGAGAGGAGAGGAGAGGAGGAGAGGAGCGGCGGACAGGAGAGGAGGAGAGGAGGGGAGGGGGGCCATGGCAGGTGGAAGGCTTAGTTTGAAATTCTTACTCTCTTTTTATCTCAGTATGCCGTCCCAGCACAACATCCCGACACACCTCCAGGGAATGAAAAATATGAATATATTTTCTCTCTCTCTCTCTC
>NW_028159957.1:0-1000 GCF_964263955.1 Coregonus lavaretus
GTACTGTTTATATTTAGGAGCTGGAACATTAACCAATATTCTATAAGAGGTGAACTCAAGCAGTAGAAAGTTAGAGGTGATATTATAGGACACACTATGTGAAACATTGCTGCAAGACAGATCAGTTTGCTGTGTTTAGCTGGGCTCAACCACTGATCCAAGATAAGTTGCTAAGAAGTTTATCTCACATCAAAGACCTAATGAACTAATGACCATAGAAGTCATATAGCCTAGCAGTATTTTCCACTCTTCAGTCCACTCTTCATGACAGTAGAATTGTATAGCTCAGTGGAGCCCCAGTTAGAGACAGATATGATACCTGCAGTGATATTGATGATCCTGTTCTGGAGCACAGGTAGGATGCTGTTATACTGATATACACTTGTGACAGTTACTGAGATATGATTTGATATTGTAAGATATATGATCATTTACAGGGCTAGTAAAAGAACATACAACTGGAAGCAGACAGTAAAAATCTCTCTTAAAGCAGGACAATTATGTAATCACCAGTAAATGTAATTTATTGTAGCATAACTGTCCATCTGGGGACAGGCACTAATGTCATTTAAGGTGTGATGGTGTCATGCATCTGACTGTTGTGTGTCAATGATTGATTGTATCTGTCCCTATGGAAATGAATGAGAGTATATATGATGTATCTATTTAATATTCGTCTTATGTTTCTATGGCCTCCCGAGAGGCGCAGTGATCATAGGCACTGCATCGCAGTGATAGAGGCGTCAGTACAGACCCGGGTTCGATCCCGGGCTGTATCACAACCGGCCGTGATTGGGAGTCCCATGGTGCGGCACACAATTGGCCCAGCATCGTCCGGGTTAGGGGAGGGTTTGGCGGAGGAGAGAGAAAGATTTAATGGAAGGGAAATATATATTTATAACTGACTTCTCACCAGTGATGTCATCCTAACCAGTAATCTTTTACACTCTTCCACTATTGGCCCAGCTCAGATTGACCTCTGACCTCTGGAACTGAACGA